>NW_027195030.1:765000-800000 GCF_038502225.1 Cherax quadricarinatus
CGTTTAAAGATATATTTTTTTCATTAATGTTAATGTAAAAATTTATAATTGTGCATCAAAAGAATCTTAGAAAACTTACCTAACCTTATTATAGCAAGAACAGTTTATTTTAGCCTAACTCAACTAAATATATTTTAGATTTGTTTACAATAATTTAATACTAAACAAACACAGTGAAATATATTTTTTTCGTTAGGTTCAGAATGATTTTGGCGAAATTATTGCATACACAAATTTTCGCTTGTCTCATATGGCAAGATGAGCGTTGCTATTTAAGCCAAGATCGCAAGTTCTGCCTATTCGGCACGACATATATATATATATATATATATATATATATATATATATATATATATATATAAATGCACGTCTACCTTTTTTCACGAAAACTGAGTAACATATACCTAACTGAACCTTGCTTATATAACCCAACTTAAGCTATTTTAGGCTAACTTAATGTAATTTAATGTAACTTAGACTACCACTACCATCATCACTTCTACCACGGCCACCATCACTACTACCACTACCACCATTACTGTTATCTCTACCATCATCGGTACAACCACTACCACCATTACCAAACAACCACCACCTACTCCCACCACTGTAACGACCACCTAACCACCACTATAACAACCACCTCAAACACCACCATAACGACAACCAAAACCACCATCTTAAACACCACTATAACTACCACCACCACCCATTGGAGTCGCACCAGTGGTCATGAAAGGCAGGGAAGGAGGTCAGTGGAGCGACAAGCTGCCTCCGGGACCCTAATTGGGCACTGCAGGAGACCTGCTCTCAACCCTGTACCCAAAATATTCTGTGGTCGTGGTGGATGCGATAGTTGTGATAGTAGTGGTGGTGGTGGTGATAGTGATGGTGTTGGTGATAGTGGTGGTGATGGTGGTGGTGATGGTGGTGGTGATGGTGGTGGTAGGGATGGTGGTGGTAGTGATGGTGGTGGTGGTGATGGTGGTGGTAGTGATGGTGGTGATATTGGTGGTGATGGTGGTGGTGGTAGTAGTGGTAATCGTAGTTATTCTGCTTGTTGTGGTTACACATTATCAACATTTTAATACCGTGTTTAGTATAGTATTTCCTAAAAAGAGTTACAACGTAAGTCTCCATGTTTGCAGACTTTTTGTTCAACAGGTTCTTGTTCAACGGGTTCTTGTTCAACAGGTCCTTGTTCAGCATATTCTTAAGAAGTGTGTTTCTCATTTTTGGACCTCCAGCTTCAGTAGGCAGTGCGTTCCAGTCAGTGTTTTGACAACTTTGCTATTATATATGTTACCTACGTTTGTGTTGCCTCTCTTGTCTCGGAGTCCCATGGTGGTATTTTTCTCTGATTTGAACCTTAGTTTGTGTGTTTGTCGAATGTGTTTAGTCTCTCAGAGATTTAAACGAGATAACATCATAGTCTCAATGCCACAAGTGAGAAAGAGAGAGAAATTAATGTATAAAATATGAGAGAGGAAGTAAAAATAAGACAGAGAGTGAACAGAGAGCACACACAAATGAGAGGCACAGAAATATCTCTCAGTCTCATGAGAGACAGAAATATCTTTCAGTTTTCTAGGCTGTAATCTCACCGTCTATCTGAGAGATGATGGGGAACCGGATCATTATCATGGTTAGCCCTTGAGAGTTTAGAGCTTCCCCTTGAAATAATAATGATAATCAAATAATAATTATTATTTTTTGATAAGAAATCTGAGCAATAACAAGCTCTCCCTTCTCTCTCTTCCCTCCACTCTCCCTTTCCCCTCCTTCCTGCATTCCTCCTTTCACGCCACTCACCCTTTTCCCTTCTCCCTTTACATCCTCCAGGAAGGTTGTCACCACAAGTTTTGCGGTACTGTGACTTCGCGTTCGTGATTCTTGCAGACGCATTTACCCTGCCGCCCTCTCCTGTCTCTCCCTGCCACTCCCTGCGGCCCTCCCCTGCCTCTCCCTGCAGCCCTTCCCTGCCTCTCCCTGCCACCCATTCCCTCCCATCGCTGCTGAGACCTCCATAACACTCCCTGACTAACGCTCCTTCTCCCTACCCTCCCTTATCAGCCCCTGCTTCTTCCCTCCCTCCTTCTTCCCCTCTTCTTCCCCCTCTCTACTGTTTTGGGTTCTTAACAGAAGTTCAACAGAGGCTTAACAGAAGTTCAACAAAGGTAAGTTTCCACGTTGGTTCAAACAGAGAATAACTTGCTGAGTCAACAGAAGTTCAGACTTGAGGGAGAAAGAGAGAGAGAGAGAGAGAGAGAGAGAGAGAGAGAGAGAGAGAGAGAGAGAGACTTTTAATGATTGAGTGTACAGTGTACTAAGGTACTAAGAGACGGGGACGACTAGGATTCATTAATAAAATAAGCTTAGGATAGGTGTAGCTAGGATAGGTGTTGCTACGATAGGTGTAGCTACGATAGGTGTTATTAGGATAGATGTAGCTAGGATAAATGTAACTAAAATAGGTATTGATAGGATAGTTGTGGCTAGTACTAGTGTAGCTAGGTGTTTGTGTAGGAGAGGTACATCAGGGATATGTGTAACTAGGACAGATGTGACTAGGTGTGGCTAGGATACCGTAGCTAGCAACAAGTGGCTGCAACAGGATCAACAGGTGACTGCAACGGGGGCAATAAGTGACTCCAACAGGGACCTCAGTTGACTGTAACATTAACAACAGTCGACTGTAACAGGAGCAACAGGTGACTGTAACAGGAACAACAGTCGACTCTAACAGGAATAACAGTCGACTCTAACAGGAGCAACAGGTGACTGTAACAGTGGCAATAAGTGACTCTAACAGGAAAAATAGTCGCTCTAACGGTAACAACAGGCGACTCTAACAGGAACAACAGCAGTTGACACTAACAGGAGTAACAGGTGACTGTAAGAGGAGCAGTAACAGGTGACTGTAAATTACCCAGTATCTCGGGGTCTGGGACCAACAAAACATAACACTAGGCCTAGTTTAGGTCTCTACTCTTCAAAACGGCCCCAGGACCGACTTACTTTCCATTATCAGTCACGATTGATGATGCAGCAATATTTTTGAAATGTCAGTTATTGATGTCAAGTGTGTGTGTGTGTGTGCAGGAAGCTCTAAACTCGTGCTGGTCGTTCAACGTCGCGTGTTCTGTAGTCTCTATCCTACGTCATTATGTCCGTGGCTGGCGGCCACTCGGACTGTTGATGTTCACTGAAGGTAATAGTAGTGATTGTACCTAGTAGTACTACTACCACTACTACTACTATCACTGCTACTACCACCACTCCTACCACCACCACTACTACTACTAATTTTACTAGTTTCGGACCACTAAAGCAAGCTAATAATATTAATAATATTAATGGGTATTTCAATAGGCTTATCAACAGGCGTATGAATGAGCGTATGAACGGGCGTATGAGTGCGTTAGGCAGCCTCATACAGAGAGCAACAGGTGACCTAGCCCAGGGCATCCACCTGTAGCTTCATACACACAATCTTTTAATGTGTGAGTGTTGAAGAAACATGTGTGAGTGTTGGAGAGACATGTGTGAGTGTTGGGGAAACATGTGTGAGTGTTGGAGAGACATGTGAGTGTTGGAAAGAAATGCGAGAGTGTTGGAGAGACATGTGTGAGTGTTGGACAGGCGTGCGAGTGTTGGTGAAATATGATTGGTGGAGAGACATGTGAGTGCTGGAGAGACATGTGTGAGTGTTGGAGAGACATGTGTGTGTTGGAGAGACATGTGAGTAATGGAGAGACACATGTGTTGAAAAGACATGTGAGAGTGTTGGAGAGACATGTGTGAGTGTTGGAGAGACATGTGAAAGTGTTGGAGAGACATGCGTGAGTGTTGGAGAGACATGTGAAAGTGTTGGAGAGACATGTGCGAGTGTTGGAAAGACATGTATGAGTACACATGTATGAATATACATGTATGAGTGTTGGAGAGACATGTGTGAGTCTTGGAGAGACGTGTGTGTGTGTGTTGGAGAGACATGTGCGAGTGTTGGAAAGACATGACTTGGAGAGACGTGTGTGTGTTGAAGAGACATGAGTGAGTATTGGAGAGATATTTGAGTGTTGGAGACACATGTAAGTGTTGGAGAGACATGTGAGAGTGTTAGAGAGACATGTGAGAGTGTTGGAGAGACATTTGAATGTTGGAGAGATATGTGAGAGTGTTGGAGAGACATATGAGTGTTGGAGAAACATGTAAGTGTTGGAGAGACATGTGAGTGTGTTAGAGAGACATGTGTGAGTGTTGGAGAGACATGTGAATGTTGGAGAGACATGTGAGAGTGTTGGAGAGACATATGAGTGTTGGAGAGACATTTGAGTGTTGGAGAAACATGTAAGTGTTGGAGAGACATGTGAGAGCGTTGGAGAGACATGTGAATGTTGGAAAGACATGTGAGAGTGTTAGAGAGACATGTTAGTGTTAGAGAGACATGTTAGTGTTAGAGAGACATGTGTGAGTGTTGAAGAGACATGTGAGAGTGTTAGAGAGACATGTTAGTGTTGGAGAGACATGTGAGAATGTTAGAAAGACATGTGAATGATGGAGAGACATGTGAGAATGTTGGAGAGACCTGTGAATGTTGGAGAAACATGTGAATGTTGGAGAAACATGCGTGAGTGTTGGAGAGACAGCAGTACTGGGGAGACTTACCGTAGCGTTGATGCTGGGGCTGTCACTCCATGCTGGGGGTGGTGAGAGCGGGCGGGCGGGCGGTCGGAGGGAGGGGGTGTTGCAGTGGGCGGCAGGCGGCGGGCGGCGAGAGTGCGGCTGCAACAGTTGGTTGTTGGTGGGTGGCAGCGGCGGCGGCGGCGGCGGCGGAGGTGGCGGTGGTGTGTGGCATGCACGCGGCCCAGCACCTGAATGGCAGCCGCAGCTGCCGCTCTGCCGTTATGAGGGCGGCACCCAAGCAGGGGTGGGCGGGGCCAGGAAGGCGGAGCCTCCCCGCCCACTCCGCCCACTCCGTCTCCAACATCCTCAAATTTTTCTTATCATAGAGATCAAGAGGGCGAGTCTTACTGCCGATGATTCCCTCAAATAGAATTCCTGAGAGGCCAAGACATTCCACTCTCCTTGCTTTACCTCCTTCTGGCCTCTGTGTCAGGCATGCCATCCCCACCTTCTATTTTCACCCCTTTTTCCCCCTTCCCCCCTCTATCCACCTCATTCTACCTCGCAAAATCTCTCCACACTATATTACACACCATAAAAATTCCCCAGCCATCGTTCTGAGCCGTGAGTTAACCAACGGACTCGCGGAAAACCCTCACCCGACCTACATTTCTTCTCATTACGGTTGCTCTAGACTCAATTCCAAGTCCCCCTGACTCACCTACGTCGCGTCCTTAGCCTTAACAACCTACTGAAGACTCCTCTCTAGCACATAACATGCTAGGAAACGCTTTAATAAAACTCTTGAAATATAGGGTGCATAGCGACGCGTGATTTCTTCCCCCACAATATGGACCTGCAGACCTATTTATGAAATGGAACGTGAACTTACCAAGAAATTGCACCCAAATTCCTTCACCTTCTTTTGGAGATCTTTCGAAAAATCGCAAGGAGTGAGTATGTGAGAAAATTTTGTTATTGCTTTGTCGTGGATATCGGTTATAATGGACTCCTATTATAAAGAATATATATATATATATATATATATATATATATATATATATATATATATATATATATATATATATATATATATATATATATATATATATATATATATATATTACAAAGGCTATAATTCAGAATGAACTTATATAAGAACTTGGTTGTCAATACTGAGGTGATAAAGGCACACTGTGAACATTTCAGGACTCTTTTTTAAAGGGAACGTTTCGCCACGTTTCGTCAGTCCTAGGACTAAGGAAGCCTATTGACGCATGCCCCTCTAACCTATAAGAACATAAGAAAGAAGGAACACTGCAACAGGTCTACTGACCCATGCGGAGCAGGTCCATGTCCCCCCCCACATTAGCCCAATGACCCACCCAGTCTGGCCACCTCCACTCAAGGATGGAGCACGGCACCAGACCCAGCAGCACAAGCTAGTCAGGTCCAACTCACAACCACCCAAACCCACTCATGCATTTATCTAACCTATTCTTAAAACCAAACAACGTTTTAGCCTCTATAACTGTACTCGGGAGTTTGTTCCACTCATCCACGACTATTACCAAACCAGTACTTTCCTATATCCTTCCTGAATCTGAATTTTTCCAACTTGAAACCATTGCTGCGAGTCCTGTCTTGGCTGGGAATTTTCAGCACGCTATTTACATCCCCTTTATTTATTCCTGTTTTCCATTTATACACTTCGATCATATCCCCCCTAATTCTACGTCTTTCGAGAGAGTGCAGATTCAGGGCCCTCAGTCTATCCTCATATATAAGATTTCTGATACATGGGATCATCTTTGTCATCCTCCTCTGTACGTTTTCCAGAGCATTTATATCCATTCTGTAATACGGTGACCAGAACTGAGGAGCATAGTCTAAATGAGGCCTAACCAAGGATATAATTTTAAGCCAACTAATGTTTCCTCAGTGACGCTACCTGTGAATCTTTTTCACTCACCTACAACTCTATTGCCAAACCAGTACTTCCCAATATCCTTTATATATACATAAATAATCCGCACGTAGGCTAATGAAACGTTAATGACGTTTCGATCCAAGCTAGAACGAAATAAGTTGCTCTCTCATAAGTTGTTCTCTCTCTCCTATGTGTGGGTTATATGTGTATTGTTCCAGTCACGGTATTGTGCCTCTTTGTTCTTCATCCTTTCTAAATCTAAGTTTGTCCAACTTGAATCCATTACTGCGAGTCCTGTCATGGTTAGATACTTTCAACAAGTTATTTACATCATCTTTATTACGTATCCACGACGGAGGAGCTTGGGATGGTTGCCGGAATTTTTTTTCTCCTGAATTTTCGTTTTTTTTTTTCGCTTATAACACCTGAAGGCCTCATCCGATCGACTGCAAATTTTAACGCTGGTGTGCGATAGCCAGTGAAAAATTCTGGGAAGAATTGACACGTGTTGGTTCTCTCTGATAAGAATCGTTGATCCCGTTCCTAGATTCCTGCCAGTGACTTCGATAACTTCTAAAAGCCTGTGCTGCTTGACTTCAGCCGCTCAAGACAGCTGCACTTCCTAATTCGACGACGGCGGAAAATCACGAAATTCGAGGGTGTGAGAGCATAGCTGCCAATTTTGAGTGGACAGATATTTTTTGCTATTTTTTTTTACTCCTCTTTAGTCACGTCAAATATATTCGAATCTTCCGCTCTTGAACGATGTTATTCCTTAATGACTGTTTTATCTCACGACCAGGATGGTGCCCATTAGGTTTATTAAACGCAGAATCACTGAAATTCGTTTGATAACTGGGGAATACCTCTTCTGATCGGATTCAAACTTTCTCTTCTAGTGTGTTTTCTAGTAAGCAAGGTTCATGTTGTAATTGGGCTCCATAATTCCCAGTTTGCCAATTTTGTTAACCTGTGATACCGATTTCAAAAAAACTCCTAAACGAAATCAGTCTTTTAATGGCTGATTCATCGAATGAAATAAATACAATTTATTTTTATCGGTATAGACTGTGTAGTGCAAATTTTCGTTGGATTCTGTGCAGTAACTGGAAAAATGCATCTTTTGCTCGGCTTCAAACCCTTACTGCTGATGTGTTTTCCTCAAGTTTAAATATGCCAGTTTGATTAATAAAATTAATTTCTGGGAAACAACTGGAGAATGTCTCTACAGATCGGAATTAAACCACAGTGTTGGACTTTGCAGTGTTATTCTACGCTAAATCTACATGATGTACTTTTGTGCAACTTTTATATTTACGTGACTTTGTAGATGGTCCAAGTCGGACCGAAACGTCGTCGTAAGCTCCTCCTATGGGCGGGTTATTTGTGTATTGTTTCGGTCAAGGTATTCTGCACAATACCTTGACCGAAACAATACACAAATAACCCGCCCATAGGAGGAGCTTACGACGACGTTTCGGTCCGACTTGGACCATCTACAAAGTCACGTAAATATTATGTGTCCATAGTCATGTATGTTACCTTGAGACCATTGTAAAAAAATATATATATATATATTTACATTATCTAGCCGGGTTAAAACTTACGTATCTAGAAAAAAATAATTATTGGAGCTGCCGTATTCTTGGATCAAAGTGATTGTCATACATAACTCCACTGCCAAGGTGCTGTGTGACCTCTTATGGGTTTAACACTCCCTGAGTGTGCAGTTTCGGAAGAATGTCGCGAGGTACAGGGTTGTCGCGAGGTGCAGGGATGTCGCGAGGTACAGGGATGTCGCGAGGCACAGGGATGTCGCGAGGTACAGGATTGTCGCGAGGTACAGGGATGTCGCGAGGTACAGGGATGTCGCGAGGTACAGGGATGTCGCGAGGTGCAGGGATGTCGCGAGGTACAGGGATGTCGCGAGGTGCAGGGATGTCGCGAGGTGCAGGGATGTCGCGAGCTACAGGATTGTCGCGAGGTACAGGGATGTCGCGAGGTACAGGGATGTCGCGAGGTACAGGATTGTCGCGAGGTACAGGGATGTCGCGAGGTACAGGATTGTCGCGAGGTACAGGGATGTCGCGAGGTACAGGATTGTCGCAAGGTACAGGATTGTCGCGAGGTACAGGGATGTCGCGAGGTACAGGATTGTCGCGAGGTACAGGGATGTCGCGAGGTACAGGATTGTCGCGAGGTACAGGGATGTCGCGAGGTACAGGATTGTCGCGAGGTACAGGATTTTCGCGAGGTACAGGAATGTCGCGAGGTACAGGGATGTCGCGAGGTACAGGATTGTCGCGAGGTACAGGGATGTCGCGAGGTACAGGGATGTCGCGAGGTACAGGATTGTCGCGAGGTACAGGATTGTCGCGAGGTACAGGGATGTCGCGATGTACAGGATTGTCGCGAGGTACAGGGATGTCGCGATGTACAGGGATGTCGCGAGGTACAGGGATGTCGCGATGTACAGGATTGTCGCGAGGTACAGGGATGTCGCGAGGTACAGGATTGTCGCGAGGTACAGGGATGTCGCGAGGTACAGGATTGTCGCGAGGTACTGGGATGTCGCGAGGTACAGGATTGTCGCGAGGTACAGGGATGTCGCGAGGTACAGGATTGTCGCGAGGTACAGGGATGTCGCGAGGTGCAGGGATGTTGCGAGGTACAGGGATGTCGCGAGGCACAGAGATGTCGCGAGGTACAGGATTGTCGCGAGGTGCAGGGATGTCGCGAGGTACAGGATTGTCGCGAGGCGCAGGGATGTCGCGAGGTACATGAATGTTACGACGAGGTACGAGAATGTCGCGAGGTAGAATGGAACATTCCCAGCAATTAGATTTGAACCTTTAAATCTGCACACGTCCTCATTACACATGTGAGAGACTAACTGGCATGCGCGGTGTTGTGCAAGTTGCAGATTTCCGCAAGGATGTTGAAACACAGAGGCAGATGCAATATGAGGGAGATTATTGGGTCTTTCTCTTGAGAACGACAATTCAGGAGTAAGAATAGGTGGAAGAGGAAGGAAGAGAAGGAAATGAATGAAGGGGAAAAAGGAAGGACGGAAGGAAAGGAAACGAAAGGAAGAAAAGGTAAAGAAATAGATATTTCCTTTAGCTAAGGTTGAGTTAGATTATCTGAGGCTAGCTGAGGCTAGGAGACAGCTACCATCCAGGTGCCTATCCTAGCTCCTTCCACAGATCCTGCATTGCTTTCCATATTCCATCCTCGAAGTGGTTATCGCTGAGGAGGCTTCAGGCTCAGCTGGGCAAGATTGAGATTGAGAGAAGGAGAGAGAGAGAGAAATAGAAATGTTAGATTAAATCGTAAACTGAGAAAATGCATCGAGGACACTCGAGGGTGTAAAATTATCTCGAAAAATAAAGAAATCTCTCAGGCGAGATAAACGAAAATGTAGTATTCAAATTAGGCTTGTTTGTAAATTTCAGTTGAAGCCTGTCTCTACAAGCTTAATGAGGCAGCTTGTGAGACAGAATGGGGAGAGGACACAGAGAGCGAGAGGAGGAAGGGAGAGAGATGGGGAAAAAAATCCAAAGGAGGAAGTAGAGAAAAGAAGAAAGAAGTAGAGAAAGGTAGAAAAGAGAGAGTAGAGAAAGTAAGGAAGAGAAGAAGCGAAGTATAGAGTGAATGAGAAGAAAGAGAAGAGAAAGCAGGGAGGTGAAGGTTAGAGAAGGGAAGATTGGAATGTGTAGGTTAGAAGGTAGGAAGAGATTAAGAAGGAAAGGGAGAGTGAGTCAGGGAGAAAGTGAAGGAAACAGAGAGAGAGAGAGAGATAATATATAAGACAGGTATGTCAACACAGGATGTCACTCCATCTAGAGTAGTTAGGTATAGGGGGTAAGCTGTCTAATGTTTACAAAGAGTGAAGGGGTGGGAGAGGTGAGAAGTACAGTCTGGAACACGCTAGTGTTTACCAACATGAGGACAGCTGAGACGTAAACTAACATGGAACATTGTGTTAGGTAGACAGGGTGAAGGAATACCTTTACTGTCGTAACAACAGAAGAGTAAATAGAAGAGATGAGCGACGCTGAGGTAGTGGAGAAGTTGAGAACTAGAGAACTTATGAACTTATTAAAATAATACCAGCTTATTTGAAAAAAAAAGAGGACTGAGTTTAGGGACTCGGTTTTGAGCTTAAAGATAGCCTGTTAAGAAATTTAAAATATCAAGTGGAGTGTGTACCAGTAAGTTATAACCCTAATTTTTAAAGGGGTGGACCGGTAAGCCAGTGGAAGGCCTCGATCAGATAACCAAAAGCTCCAGCTGTGGGTTATCATGTGTCTGAGACCCGCCTCAGGAAATACTTGTTTTGTTTCCTGACAGTCCTTACCTAACCTAAATGGATTGTGCAGTGGAGACGGTAATATCTTGTGTGTTTTAAGGAAGACCCGTTTAGTGGTAGGCCCCAAAGGTTAGGCTGCCATACGAAGCCAGGTGTGACTGACTCCAGTAGCAACCAGTTTCAGAGACGGAGCCAGGAGCTGAGACTCGACCCCTGCAACAATAAATAGGTTAGTGCACACAAACACACAAAAATAAATACACACATCAGACCAAGTGTCTATCAACAAATGCCTTTGACAACTAGTAACTGGTACTGCTACTACTCCTACTTCTAATAATAATAATAATAATAATAATAATAATAATACACACAACAGGTAATTGAAAGTGAAGCACCTTGGACCGTAACTGGAGTTCAGCCCATAAAGAAATGCTAGACAAATACACCCACCCTACACCAGATCACTTGACAATAACAAATAGCTGAACAGTGTTACCAAGCGCAGAGACTCACGCTGTTGCCAGACAAATTAATACTCCCAGATAATTCATGATCTCTGCCGCCTTGGCAGGCACATCTTAATTAAACAATGAGAAGAAAATTTTACCATGTGAGTAATGAGTATCACAGAATTACTCACATATTCACATTTGCTTATTTAAGACATGTTACTCAGTTGAGTGTTAGAGATGACAGCGGATTAGATTAATTATATGGCTCTATGTAGAGTCTTAGTGTTCACGGGTGTGTATCTGTGAAAAAAAGGGGAGTAGCTTCCTAATTTCTAAGTTAGGTCACACCAAGAATTTCCCTCTATTTTCGTAAGTCTAAAGAGAAGGAAATCTGTGACACTAGAAAAGGTGTTGACTGGAAAGCCAGCAGAAGGCTTCGGTCACATGACCAAGAGCTCCATCTTCGAGTCATCATATGACTTAAGACCCGCGTCAGGAGACGCTTGCCCTATTTCCTGACAAACCTTACCTAACCTACACAGATAATTGATTCTTCTTCTTTACTTGGACAAACTTTAATCTGCAAACAGAATTCTTCCAGAATTATGTGAAAGTTGAGGCCCTCCACTTGTCAGATATAAGACATCTGTAAAAAAAATATTGGAAGATATACAGAGGAATGCTGGCATGTTAACAAAGTGTGATGTTGCATTTGGGGAAAAAATTGTATTTGTCGGTGTGTATAAACCTAGAAATGTGTATCTCTCGGTTCACATAAACTAAGAGGTATATTTCAATCTCTTTCAGCTATTAAAATAACCTTGACTGCTAGTGTACAAATTGCAAGCAACCTTAATGACCCTAGTGTAGTCAAAATAGGCTTTAATGATTAAGACACATGTGCAACAGTTGGGTATCTTTATTATTGAAACGTTTCGCCTACACAGTAGGCTTCTTCAGTCAAATACAGAGGCAGCAGGTGTAGTAGTGAGGTGAAGATGATGTAATCAGTCCATCAACCTTGGAGTAACAGTATTTGTGGTGGTCAATTCCTCAGCCTGGAGAAGAGTTCAGCTCCATGGAGCTCCTGGAGCTTCTCCAGGCTGAGGGATTGATTACCTCATATCTCCAAGGTTGATGGACTGATTACATCATCTTCACCTCACTACTACATCTGCTGCCTCTGTTATTTGACTGAAGAAGTCTACTGTGTAGGCGAAACGTTTCAATAATAAAGATACCCAGCTGTTACACATATATCTTAATCATCAACTTGTCGGTATTTTATACATTTTCAACACAAAATAGGCTTTAAACGTGATAAACCCAAACCATCGAACAAGTCTACGTTCGGTTTCATTTTAAAATACATAAAAATTCTATCAATGGGGACAATCAGTATACAAATATATCATAGTAATTTGGCCGTCCACTTTCATCATCCTCAATTTACCAAAGTCAGCAAGCCAATAGAGTGGACTGTGTTTCCTACTGAAACGAACTGTGTATATAAACCTGTATATAAACTATCTGTATAGTCGTATAAATGATAGGGAATATACAGAGTTGAATGTGTATCCCTGAGAGTTTACTTATATTCCTCTCTTGAGGATTCTCTTAGCAAACTGCACGCATCCCCAAGAAGAGGACGAAGAAGAAGAAGAAGAAGAAGGAGGAGGAAAGAAGACTCCCTTTCTAATGGATTAAAGTATTTACGGTGAAATGCAGCCTCAATGACTCCCGTGAAGTCGATAGGCTTCAAACCCAGTACACCACCCAGTACTCGTTGTGTGGAAAGAATCTTGTGTGTGTGTGTACTTTGTTTGGAAGAGATAGAGGAGTTTTGAGAGATCGTTTAAACAAGGTCGCCATTTGTACGAAATATACAACGTAGTGAAAGAGGTGGTAGTTCATCCCAAAAGAAATTTCTTCTCTGGTTTAAGAAACATGGAGTGGTGAGGCAGGGAAGAAACGTGCAGAATAAGCTTTTATCTCCACAACGTTTCGCCCTGACGAGAACGTTTATAGTCATTAAATTTGGGCGAAACTGAAGAGAAGTTTGTTTTATTTAATATGTGGAAAAAAGGTCGTATTTTTCCTTGAATACCCCTTAAGGGAGGGTCCTTGATGTTGGTGAGAGGCTCTTGATCTAGGGAATCGGATCTGTGCTCCAGTTTCCTGAATTAAGCCTGAATACCTTACACCCCCACATGCGCTGTATAATCCTACGGGTTTAGCGCTCCTCCATGATTACAATGTAATTTTCCTCGAATATTATGGATAAATTTGCCGTTCTGGATATTATTATAATTATTATTATTATTATTATTATTATTATTATTATTATTATTATTATTATTATTTTATTATTATTATCATCATCATCACATTCTCATTATACTGCGCCATACATAATGATATTTTACGGGTAGGTGAGGCAAGTTTTGATAAATATAACCAACTGATGACCTCTCATCCTGCCCAATCTGGAAAGTGGGATTTAATTTTTGATAATGGCGTATTTACGTGAAGCGAACATTTATCACTTATTGTCAGGACTACGTGATAGTCAGTCGGGAAAACTCCTCTCATTTAATGCAAGAAGATAATACACAGTAAATGTATAAAAATGGAAGATAAATGTAGGTAATTAGCAACTTGTTTTGAGGCGGGAGGGAGTGAGGGGGGGGTCCTGGGTAGTTGGTCTAGACTTTTGATTGAGTGAGGGTGCGTGTTAAGCTTGTGGATACTTTACTGCTTAATTTCTCCCTCTTCCTTCTCATATCTGTGGCACAAACACGTGATAACCTGTGCAGTAAGATCACAATAAACAGGTGATCGCTTAATACATGCACTATAACACCCCAGTGAAAAGTAGTGTTAGTCCAAGTACTTTTGTGATTTCTCTATCAAGGAACAGCAGTGATGTGAGAAATGGCGGAAACTCTTGGACTAACACTCGTTCGTTGTTCTTGGTGGGTTTTTTTTTTTTTTTATTCGGCGGTATTCTCCCGGCCCGGGTCATTTCCAAGTAGTGGTGACCCGGCCTTGGCTTTGTGGTTATATTGCATACGATAGTAACCGGATATAAACATGTAAAAAGTTCATTACCACTGGAACTTGTTCCGCTTTCAAAACTTTGCGGCCTATTGTGTACCTCTGCAATTGTTTAAATACCACCCACAGGAGAGGCATGGGGTGCATCAAGATATTAAACTAAATTGGCGAGGGCAAAACATCGTAGCAACCTGTCTTCAAAACTGTTCTGGGAGTCTGTGATAGTTGCCCTTTTATACTGGCTACGTCCAATTTCACCCGTCAGTAGAATTACCTAATCCACGAAGATTGGTTCTGTATTTCTCATATTCCCAAGCTCCTACAATATTCAGGATTATACACCACAAAGTGGAGGCGTGAAGAATTGAAATTATTCACATTCATAAAGGTAAGCCTACTAGAATGAGAAAATTTGTTCTCTAATGAAATTTGTAAGTGTTCATTACTGAAATTCTCATCCACTGAACATTTACCTATTTAACCTAAATTAACCTAGAGTAGCCTGTGTTACCCAGTTTTTTGATAAGTAAAATGTTGTTATTGGTATGAAACGAAAGTCCCACGACCTTTCTTGTTTTCCTTTTGCACATCATTTTTTTATGTACGGTAGAACAAAATAATCTTATATATTTACCTGTATGTTTGTGGTTAGTCGTGGTTCGGGATATTAACACCATTGTAATGGTAGGAGATACACTATGGTGATGGTATTTCGTGATAGGAGATATCCTATGGTGATGGTATTTCGTGATAGGAGTTATCAACACATTTGTAATGGTAGGAAATACGAACATTATGGTAAAGGAAATAGATACCCCACACTAGTGGAGAGACATACACCATCACCCACTGTGTGAGCAACGTTTTTCCCATAGTGGGCTTTACTGGCGACATTTCGCCCACTGAACTTTATTGGCGATAGCAGGCCGACACTAGCCCTTCAAGGGAGGTTTCTTGACGCTGGTGAGGGGCTCTTCATCTAGGTAACTGGATCTGTGCTCCGGTTCCTTGAATTGAGCCTGAATACCTTCCATCCCCCCTCCCACGTGCGCTGTTATAATCCTACGGTTTAGCGCTCCCCATGATTGTAATAATTATTATAATGGCCCACACAACTGCGCGAAAGAATAACACAGACAGAGGTTCGAGCAGTTACTACCCCCTCCCTTCCACACACACCGAAAAGAGGAGAAAGGAAAGGGAAGTCTGGCTTAACAGCCAATCCGGGAAATAGACAGAGAGTCTGGACGAGTGGGTGTAGTTCCACAGTTTGCTGAAGTTGTTGCTCTTCAACCAACCAATTATCGGCCCTAGAAGGTCAGCCTGGAACCACCAGGCTGGAAGGGAGGAGGCGGAAGGATGTTTGGGGGATGGGGACGGAACGCTTAGAGCGGCTGGAAAGACATGTCTGGAAGGAATGGAAACGATGGGAGGGAAAAATTGGATCAATAAGGACTGGAATGGAAGAATAAGATGAATTATTAAGGTTTGAAGATTAGGGGTGAAGGGTTAGGAGTGGAATGACGGGAATTGGTAGACGAGGCTGGAATGATGAGAATGCTTAGACAGGAATTATGGGAATTGGTAGACGAGGCTGGAATGATGGGAATGCTTAGACAGGAATGATGAGAATTGGTAGACGAGGCTGGAATGGTGGGAATGCTCAGATGAAACTGGAATGATTTGCATTGGTAGACGAGGTTGGAATGATGGGAATGCTTAGCTGAAACTGGAATGATGGGAATGCTTAGCTGAAACTGGAATGATGGGAATGCTTAGCTGAGACTGGAATGATGGGAATGCTTAGCTGAAACTGGAATGATGGGAATGCTTAGCTGAGACTGGAATGATGGGAATGCTTAGCTGAAACTGGAATGATGGGAATGCTTAGCTGAAACTGGAATGATGGTAATTCTTAGCTGAAACTGGAATGATGGGAATGCTTAGCTGAAACTGGAATGATGGTAATTCTTAGCTGAAACTGGAATGATGAGAATGGAGAGACGAGGCTGGAATAATAATATAATATAAAAATATCTTTATTACTACAAGTACATGTACAAGGTATACAGTCCTAGCTGACATCAATGACATACTACAAGTACATGTACAAGGTATACAGTCCTAGCTGACATCAATGACATACTACAAGTACATGTACAAGGTATACAGTCCTAGCTGACATCAATGACATACTACTATACAGAAAGCCGCTTGTTATGCTGAGCATTTCGGGCAAATTAGGTCAGTTTTGTCCCAGGATGCGACCCAAACCAGTCGACTAACACCCAGGTACCCATTTTAAACTGATGGGTGAACAGGGACAGGGACAACAGGTGCCTTATGGAAACACGTCCATAATGTTTTACAGCCGTACCGGAGGAGATTCGAACCCTGAACCTCAGTGTGTGAGCTGAGTGCGCTAGCGATCGAGAATGGAATGATGTAAATGGAAATAGGTTGGATTTATGGGAATGGATAGATGAGGCTTGAATTAAAGGAATGTGAAGATGAAACTGGAATGATGCAACCAGTTCTACAAATAACAAAAAGGCACAATACCGTGACTGGAACGATACACAAATAACCCGCACATAAAAGAGAGTAGCTTACGACGACGTTTCGGTCCGACTTGGAACATTGACAAATCTCTCTCTCTCTCTCTCTCTCTCTCTCTCTCTCTCTCTCTCTCTCTCTCTCTCTCTCTCTCTCTCTCTCTCTCTCTCTCTCTCTCTCTCTCTCTCTCTCTCTCCCCCTCCCTCCCTCTCTCCCTCTCTCCCTCCCTCTCTCCCTCCCCTCTTTTTTTTTTACACAGGGTTTGACAAGGTTAGGTTAAGGATCCCTAGCTTTATTGACAAGCTATTTACAGGTTAAGGATTCCTAACTTTATTGATAAGCTAAGAGCTGTTACCTACATCAGCTCATTTGAAAGCGTTTTTATTGTTATGAGACATACAAGTAGGGAACAGAATGAAGTTGGAGCCATCTGTGGACCAGCATTTTCATTTGATCAACTGACGTTATCTCGTTGACATCATTACGCTGTACGAATGTGTTCCATACTCGAGTCATCCTGGTTATATATGATCTCAGATGGAGTGATGTTCTGGAGAAGGGTACAGCCAGAGTGAAGTTGCTGCTTTCTGCCCGTCTTGTGGCATAAAAGCTTGTTTCACGCTGTCCTCGAAGTGGATCCAAGTGTGGTACTTTGACAATATTGGCCTTGTACATAACAGTAAGGCCACCCACATCCCTCCTGTGTTGAAGGCTCTGCTGAAATGACAGATCTATCCAGGATTGGTCCAGGCGAGAGATGAGACGTCTTGCTCTGTTCTCTACTCTGTCAAGCAGTTGCAGATGAGACGGGGGCAGGCAAACCAAGAAAGTGGAGCATACTCAAGGTGTGAGCATACTTGTGCCTCGTACAGAATCTTGCAACCCTTACAGTCAAGCAGATGCGAGATACGGCGAAGTGCTGTAAGCTTCCTGGCTGCCTTGTTTGCAAGATTTACAACATGGTTCTTCATGGTTAGTTTGGAGTCAAATTTCACCCCAAGGATATCAACTTCTCCAGGTGCCAACACCCTCGCATTCATCCTTACTACTGCACCAGCATTACCATCATGGTGCCTAGAGACCATCATCATTTGCGTTTTCTATTTCCCCAAGCTGATATAGCTCTTAGCTGTTGATTGATGTATCATAGAGCAGCTGGCATTTCTTCTCTTGGATAAGTGAATGTCAGTGTAAAGTCGTCTGCATATGCATGGGATTCTGGGATGAGATGAAGAAGGCCGTTGAAGTAGACATTCCATAACAATGGTCCCAGCGCGCTTCCTTGTGGAACACTTGCTCCAGTATGATTTCTTGCTGATTCCGTTCCATTCAGAACTACCCTTAGAGATCACTGAGGAGACATAGCGTAGAGCCTGCAATTCCCAGTGCTTGAAGTTTTGCTAAGAGGCCCTGGTGCCACACCTGGTCGAAACCACCCGCAATGTCCAGTGCTACCACACAGCTGACTTTGGATTCATCCAGTGACTGGTGCCACTTAGTGGAGAGGTTTAACAACAGATCAGCAGCAGAGTAACCTTTCCTGAAGCCATATTGACGATCACAAAGTAGTGAGTGGTAGTCAAAAAACTATATCATTTGTCTTGAGATTATTGTCTCAAGGATCTTACCAGTGATTGACAGGAGTGACACTGGTCTATAGTTGCTGATTTCTGCTCTGCTCTTCTTTTTGTGAACAGGGACTACATTTGCCTCTTTCCACAGAGAGGGCCATTTACACTGTACTAGGCAGTGCTGAAAGATGCGAGTTAGAGGTGCTGCTAGCTGGTCTGCACATCTCGGCAATCTTGGGCTCAACTTGTCTGGACCCCCAGCCTTTTCTTGGTCAAGCGATTTAAGAAGGAAATGCACCTCCTCCTGCCTTATTGTCACCACTGACAGTTTTGACACAGTTCTTGCAGCTAGCCAAGGAGGGTCCCTTGCTGGATCAGGAACTTGCATTTTGGTAGCAAAGTGTTCGGCAGAGAGGTCCACCTTCTCTTGACTACTAGTAGAGGTGGTCCCATCCTGTCGATTTAGAGGTGGAATGAGCTCATCAGGCAGATAACCTTGTCTGTCCTTGACCAGGGACCACCTGGTTTTGGAGCCTACCCTACCTGATGCTAGCTTTCTTTTTGTGTCCACCTCCCATTTAGCAATGGCCCACTTTTGTACGTCACCCATATGCCTACAGGCTTGCCTGTGCAAGTTCCTGTTATAGGTGGTAGGATGTCTCTTATACCTTCGCCATGCTTTGTACTTAGCAGTAGCAGCCTCTCTACAACGAAAGCCAAACCAAGGCTGATCTGTAGGCTTCGTCACATATTGCCGGTGAGGAATGTGTTCTTGTTGCAGATTAAGGATGTGTCCAGTGAAGGCTTTCACTTGGTTGTCAACATCCCCTTGGAGAAGAGCATTCCAATCGGTGGTGGCGAGCTCAGAGCAAAGGGCTGGCCAATTACCTCTTTCCCATAGCCAGGTTGTGCGTGTGGACTTCCCACCTCGTTCTGTTGGGATCTTAAGTGTCGTAAAAACAGCCTTGTGATCAGATGATCCAACGTAGCCGAGGGGTTGACAGGTGACTATATCTTCTGCCAGATCACTCACTACTGGGTCAAGGGAGGAGCCAGAGATGTGAGTAGGGGAATCAACAAAGTTTCTCATGTCAAATACTGCAAGAAGGTCATCAAAGTCCCTCTGTATAAGGTGTTGGGTGAGGTCACCAACAATTATATGTTGACAGTTGTGTTGTAGCAGAAGGGAGTCCATATTTTCCATTAGGAAGTTTATGGGGTCTGCATGTTGCCACTGAGGTCTGTACATTGCACATGCTAGTACAGAGGTACTAGTGTTTATGTAGAGCTTGAAGAATATCATTTCAAGATGAGTAGGGGTGGCAACATCAATGTGCTGGGCATGAACACTTTTTGAGAAACACACAGCAACACCTCCTTGCCCTTGCATGTCTCTTCTCATCCATGAGGTGTAGCCAGCAATTCTTGCAAAATTTTCTGGAGTCCTGTCGTCCAAAAATGTTTCAACAACAGCTATCATGTCGGGACGTCGAGTGTTCACAAAACTGTGTGAGCTCTCCAACATTAGTAATGAAACCTCTGATGTTGGCCGACAGGATGCTTATAGACTGGCTCCTCATGATGTCAGCTTGAGATGGTGGGTGTGTAAGGCATGTAAGGTGCCTGCCCTTGAGAGAGGTAGGGTACTGAGGCAGCTGCAGGGATGTAGGTCTGTGGTCTTGTATAAGGCACAATACCACCTGCTGGGCTGAGATAGGAGTAGCTGAGTGGGTGACGTGTGAGTGTGTTCACCAGTTCAGAGATCCTGCTGGTTTGTTCCGAGAACAGGTCTCTAAACAGGTGGTCCTGTCTGTCAAGTTCCTTTTTCTCTCCCTCTCTCTCCCTCTCTCTCCCTCTCTCTCTCTCTCTCTCTCTCTCTCCCTCTTTCCCTCTTTCCCTCTTTCCCTCTCTCCCTCTCCCCCTCTCCCTCTCTCCCTCTCCCTCTCCCTCTCTCCCCCTCTCTCTCACACACACACAGGTAGAGGTAGACAGAGACAGGTTGTTCCAGAGAGGGGACACAGAAACAAGGGGTCACAATTGGAAGCTGAAGACTCAGACGAGTCATAGGGATGTTAGGAAGTATTTCTCCAGTCATAGAGTCGTCAGGAAGTAGAATAGCCTAACAAGTGATGTAGTGGAGGCAGGAACCATACATAGCTTTAAGACGAGGTATGACAAAGCTCTAGAAGCAGAGAGAGAGAGAGGACCTAGTAGCAATCAGTGAAGAGGCGGGGCCAGGAGCTGTGTCTCGACCCCTGCAACCACAATTAGGTGAGAATTAGGTGAGCACGCACACACACACACACACAACCAGAGCCGGGTAGAGCAACAAACGCAAGTACAGACAGAACCACCCTCAGAACCCCACAGCCAAACAAGCTATCCCAACACAAACCACAGTCCATACCTACAGCCCGCACCCCACAGCACACTGCCAGGTCCCCCATCCCCCACAGACCCCCATAACACAGTATTGGATAGGAAACTAAAGGTACAGTATGCCAACGCTGATGGAATAATGAGTAAGTGGAAGGAGTGGCACGAGAGAATCAAAGAGGCATTGCCGGACATCATAGCTCTCACCGAAACCAAGCTCACAGGAACGATAACAGATGCCATCTTTCCAACGAGATATCAGATCTTGAGGAAAGAGAGAGGGAGTTGAGGGGGTGGAGTGGCACTGCTCATCAAAAACCAATGAGATTTTGACGAGCTGGAGACAGAGGAAAAACAAGCGACTACATAATAGGAACACTTCAGTTTGGAGGCCCCAAGGTGGTAATTGCAGTGATGTATAACCCACCACAGAACAGCAGGAGGCCAAGGCAAGAATATGATGAGAGTAATAGAGCGATGGTTGACACACTGGCTGAAGTGGCCGGAAGGGCTCATGCGAGCAGGGGAAAGCTGCTGATTGTAGACGATTTCAGTTACAAAGAAATTGACTGGGAGAACCTGGAGCCACATGGGGGCCCAGAAACGTGGAGGGCTAAGATGATGGAGGTGGTACTGGAAAACCTCATGTACTAACATGTAAGGGACACTACCAGAGAGAGAGAGAGAGAGAGAGAAGAGGACGAGAGAGAAGCAGGACAAATGAAGCCAAACTACAAGAGATGGGACTACACAGGCATGAAGGATTTCCTGCACGAGGTTCAATGGGACAGAGCACTGGCAGGGAAGTCAGTAAGTAAGATGATGGAATATGTGACAACAATATACCAAGGAAGCTGAGGAGCGGTTTGAACCCAAAAGTAACAGAAATAATGGTGAACCAAGGATGAGCCCTTGGTTCACCCAAAGGTGTAGAGAGGCCAAAACCAAGTGTACTAGAGAATGGAAGAAGTATAGAAGGCAAAGAACCCAGGAGAAAAAGGAGAGCAGTTGTAGAGCCAGAAACGAATATGCACAGGTAAGAAGGGAGGCCCAACGACAATACGAAAATGACATAGCAAAAGCCAAATCTAAACCCGAAGCTGTTGTACAGCCACATCAGGAGGAAAACAGCAGTCAATGACCAGGTAATCAGGCTGAGGAAGGAAAGAGGGGAGATCACAAGAAACGACTGAGATGCGAGGAGCTCAACATGAGATTCAAAGAAGTGTTCACAGAGGAGACAGAAGGGACCCCAGAAAGACGGAGAGGTGGGGTCCACCATCAAGTGTTAGATACAGTACATACAACCGAGGAAGAAGTGAGAGCGAGTTAGATACCTAAAGGCGATGGGGCTGGATGACATCTCTCCATGGGTCCTGAGAGAGAGAGAGCAGAGGCATTATGCGTGCTACTAACAACAATCTTCAGTACATTTATCAAAACAGGGCGACTACCTGAGATATGGAAGACAGCAAATGTAATCCCAATTTTCAAAAAAAGGAGACCAGTGTCACTGACATGTTTGCAAAATCATGTAGAAGATTATTAGAAGAGTGGTGGAGCACCTAGAAAGGAATGAGCTTATCAACGACAATCAGCAACCCGGTTTTAGGGATGGGAAATCCTGTGTCACAAACCTACTGGAGTTCTGTGACAGGGTGATAGCAGTAAGACAGGAGAGAGAGAGAAAGGGGTGGGTAGATTGCGTTTTCTTGGACTGTAGTTCCACACAAGAGATTAGTGCATAAGCACATAGTTCCACACAAGAGATTAGTGCATAAGCTGGAGGACCAGGCAGGTATAACAGGGAAGGCACTACAATGGATCAGGGAATGCCTACCGGGAAGACATCAGAGAGCCATGGTACGAGATGGTGTCAGAGTGGGCGCCTGTGACGAGCGAGTTTCCACAGGGGTCAGTCCTAGGACCGGTGCTGTTTCTGGTATATGTGAACGACATGACGGAAAGAATAGACTCAGAAGTGTCCTTGTTTGTAGATGATGTGAAGGTAATGAGAAAAATTCAATCAGATGAGGATCAGGCAGAACTACAAAGGGATCTGGACAGGTTGCAGGTCTGGTCTAGAAACGGGCTCCTGGAGTTCAGCCCCACCAAGTGCAAAGTCATGAAGATTGGGGAAGGACAAAGAAGATTGCAGACAGAGCACAGTCTAGGGGGGGGGGGACAGAGACTACAAACCTCACTCAAGGAAAAGGATCTTGGGGTGAGTATAACACCGGGCACATCTGAGGCGCACAACCAAATAACTGCTGCAGCATATGGGCGCCTAGCAAACCTAGGAATAGCATTCCGACATCTCAATAAGGAATCGTTCAGGACCCTGTACACTGTGTATGTCAGGCCTGTATTGGAGTATGCAGCTCCAGTTTGGAACCCTCACCTAGCCAAGCACGTACGGAAATTAGAGAAAGTGCTAAGGTTTGCAGCAAGACCAGTTCCGGAGCTAAGGGGCATGTCCCACGAGGAAAGGTTAAGGGAAATCGAATTGATGACACTGGAGGACAGGAGAAATAGGGGGGTTATGATAACGACATATAAAATACTGAGAGGAACTGACAAGGTGGACAGAGACAGGATGTTCCAGAGATGGGACACAGCAACTCCAGGTGATTTTTTAGTGGCAGGAAACGAAAAAAGAAAATGGAAGGAAATAAAAATAGTCCACCACCTTGGAGCCTTGTTGGACTGGAGGCGCAGCCAGTGGCCACCCATGGCCCTCCAGAATTACAACTACTGATGCCAATAACAAAATCCCCCCAACAAACACAGAATACAACCTCGTTCATATTTGCTAATATACAGGGCCTTAAGCCATCCACCAACAACAAAATACCTTTTATCAGTGGACTTCTAGAGGAGTCTAATGCAATGTTTGCAGCCTTCACAGAGACTCACACAAAAGATCACTTTGACAGTGAAATATGGATAAGTGGTTACAACCTTTTTAGATGCGACAGAAAAAACAGGCAACAAGGGGGGGGTTGGCCTGTATGTCAAAGAGTCCCTTATCTGCACGGAGTTGCTGAACACCACAAATGAGGTAGTTGAAGTTCTATCAATAAAGATCGAGAACCAAAACCTAGTCATTGTGGTTGTATACAAGCCACCAGATGCAACCTCACAACAGTTCAAGGAACAGCTACTGAAAATTGATTACTGTTTGGAAAACCTTCCAGCTCCATCCCCAAACATCTTACTGCTTGGTGATTTCAACCTAAGGCATACAAAATGGAAGAATGTATCAAATAATGTTATAGCTGAAACAATCCCCGGAGGTAGCGCAGATGAAAGGTCACACACACATGAGCTACTAAGTCTCTGCGAAAAACACACCTTAAGCCAGCAGATAGTGGAGCCAACAAGACTAGAAAACACACTTGACCTTATCTTCACAAATAATGAGGACCTGATAAGAGACATAAGAATATCAAAAACAACTAATTCCGATCACAACCTAATCGAAGTCCAGACGTACATGCATAGGGGTCCTGATCAGCAGAATGCATGTACCTGTGAAGGTGTCTTCACAAAATACAACTTCAACAACAAGAGCATCAACTGGGACCAGGTAAACCATGTCCTAAACGAAACATGTTGGGAAGATGTCTTAAATGACATGGATCCAAACCAGTGCCTTGAAAGGATCAACTTCCTGGTAGCCGAAGCATGTTCTAGGCATATTCCCCTAAGAAAGAAGAAGAGCAGGAGTAAACTGGAGAGAAAAAGACGCTCCCTCTACAGAAGACGACGAAGAGTCACTGAGCTCTTCAGGAGTGCTAGAACATTTTATACACGAAAGGAGGCGCTGACCAGGGAAGTGGAAACTATCGAACTTAAGCTAAATGACTCTTACAGGAACCAGGAGAGGCAGGAGGAGCTTAAAGCTATTAGTGAAATTGAAAGAAATTCAAAATATTTCTTTTCATATGCCAAAAACAAGGCAAATACCACATCTAGTATCGGGCCCTTACTCAGACAGGATGGGACTTACACAGATGACAACAAGGAAATGAGTGAAATATTGAAATCCCAGTACGACTCTGTGTTTAGTGAACCACTAATCGGTCTGAGGATCGACGACCCAAATGATTTCTTCATGAATGAGCCTCAAAACTCCATAAATGTATGCCAGATTTCCGACATTACCCTAACTCCGATAGATTTCGAAAAAAGCCATTGACAACATGCCTATGCACTCAGCCCCGGGCCCAGACTCGTGGAACTCTGTTTTCATTAAGAACTGCAAGAAACCCCTCTCGCGTGCCCTAAGTACACTATGGAGGAGGAGCTTGGACATGGGTGAAATTCCAGTCACTTAAAACAACGGATATAGCCCCACTCCATAAAGGTGGCAGCAAAGCATTAGCTAAGAACTATAGACCAATAGCTCTGACGTCCCACATCATAAAAATCTTTGAAAGAGTGCTAAGAAGCAGGATTGCAAATCACCTGGATTCCCAAAATCTGCACAATCCAGGGCAACATGGGTTCAGGGCAGGTCGCTCCTGCCTCTCACAACTACTGGATCACTATGACATGGCCTTGGATGCATTGGAAGAAAATCAGAATGCAGATGTAATATACACAGACTTTGCAAAAGCATTTGACAAATGCGATCATGGCGTAATAGCCCATAAAATACGTGCTAAAGGAATAACTGGGAAAGTGGGGAGATGGATCTTCAACTTCCTAACAAATCGACACAGTGGTCAACAGAGTTAAATCGGAGGCTGCCATAGTGAAGAGCTCTGTTCCACAAGGCACAGTACTTGCCCCCATCTTATTCCTTATCCTCATATCAGACATAAACAGAGATATACACCACAGCACCGTATCATCCTTTGCGGATGATACTAGGATCTGCATGAGGCTGTCATCTGCTGAGGACGCGGTTAATCTCCAAGAAGATATAAACAAAGTTTTCCAATGGGCAACGGTAAACAATATGATGTTCAATGAGGACAAATTCCAACTACTCCGTTATGGAAAACTGGAGGAGATAATAACTAGAACAGAGTATATTACTGACTCCGGCCATACAATAGAGCGGAAAACTAATGTAAGGGACCTGGGAGTAGTAATGTCTGAGGATCTCACTTTCAAGGATCACAACAGTGCCACGATCGCACGTGCAAAGAAAATGATAGGATGGATAATGAGAACTTTCAAAACGAGAGATGCCAAGCCCATGATGATCCTTTTCAAATCACTTGTTCTCTCTAGGCTGGAATACTGCTGTACATTAACATCTCCATTCAAAGCAGGTGAAATCGCAGATCTAGAGAGTGTACAGAGATCCTTTACTGCACGTATAAGTTCTGTCAAGCACCTTAACTACTGGGAACGCTTGGAAGCACTTGACTTGTACTCGTTGGAACGCAGGAGGGAGAGATATATCATAATATACACTTGGAAAATCTTGGAAGGAATGGTCCCAAATCTGCACACAGAAATCACTCCCTACGAAAGTAAAAGACTGGGCAGGCGATGCAAAATGCCCCCAATAAAAAGTAGGGGCGCCATTGGTACACTAAGGGAAAACACCATAAGTGTCCGGGGCCCAAAACTGTTTAACAGCCTCCCATCAAGCATTAGGGGAATTGCCAATAAACCCCTGGCTGCCTTCAAGAGAGAGCTGGACAGATACCTAAAGTCAGTGCCGGATCAGCCGGGCTGTGGCTCGTACGTTGGACTGCGTGCGGCCAGCAGTAACAGCCTAGTTGATCAGCCCCTGATCCATCGGGAGGCCTGGTCATGGACCGGGCCGCGGGGGCGTTGATCCCCGGAATAACCACCAGGTAACAAGGGGTCAGAATTGGAAGTTGAAGACTCAGATGAATCACAGGGAGTTTAGAAAGTATTTCTTCAGTCACAGAGTTGTCAGAAAAGGGAATGGTCTTGAGAAGTGATGTAGTGGAGGCAGGATCCATACATAGCTTTGAGAAGAGGTATGAGAAAGCTCATGGAGCAGGAAGAGTGACCTAGTAGCGACCAGTGAAGAGGCGGGACCAGGAGCTGTGACTCGACCACTGCAACCACTACTAGGTGAGTACACACACACACGCGCGCGCGCGCGCGCGATGTAGTGGAGTCAGGATCCATACATAGCTTTAAGCAGAGGTACGATAAAGCTCATGGTTCAGGGAGAGTGACCTAGTAGCGACCAGTGAAGAGGCGGGGCCAGGAGCTTGGACTCGACCCCTGCAACCTCAACTAGGTGAGTACACACACACACACACACACACACACACACACACACACACACACACACACACACACACACACACACACACACACACACACACACATTCCATTTCGTTCATTTCTACCTGATCTGAACCTCTATGAAAAAATAAGCTCTTCGTTATCCCAGGATGGTGAAATGTTAATTAACATATTTATGTGCATTTAAGCAACGACAACAATAACGAAAAAAAGAGCGTCATACGTCTGGCAGCGAGCGACATGTTATGGTGTCTCAGAGTTTGTACTCAGACGTAGGGAGAGAGAGAGAGAGAGAGAGAGAGAGAGAGAAAGAGAGAGAAAGAGAGAGGGGGTCATTCATCAGCGTCCACTCTTGCACTAACACTAAGATTTATCGAGAGTAAGTAACACAGCAAGGAAAACCTCCATACACTCACACTCTCAAATACCTCCACCACTCACCAGCTCTACTCTCCCCCACCCCCTCAAGGAAGGTTCCTTGATGTTGGTGAGGGGCTCTTGATTTAGGGAATTGGATCTGTGCTCCAGTTCCCCGAATTAAGCCTGAATGCCTTCCACATCCCCCCCCCCCCAGGCGCTGTATAATCCTCCGGGTTTAGCGCTTCCCCATGATTATAATAATAATAATAATACTCTCCCCCACCACCACCACTCACCAGCTCTATTCCCCCCCTCTCCCCACCACCACCACCACTCACCAGCTCTACTCTCCCCACCACCACCACTCACCAGCTCTACTCTCCCCACCACCACCACTCACCAGCTCTACTCTCCCCACCACTCACCAGCTCTACTCTCCCCACCACCACTCACCAGCTCTACTCTCCCCACCACCACTCACCAGCTCTACTCTCCCCATCACTCACCAGCTCTACTCTCCCCACCACTCACCAGCTCTACTCTCCCCACCACTCACCAGCTCTACTCTCCCCACCATTCACCAGCTCTACTCTCCCCACCACTACTCACCGGTTCTACTCTCCCCACCACTCACCAGCTCTACTCCCTACCACCACCACCACTCACCAGCTCTATTCCCCCCCTCTCCCCACCACCACTCACTAGCTTTACTTTCCTCACAACCACCACTCACCAGCTTTCCTCTCCCCACCACTCACCAGCTCTACTCTCCCCACCACCACTCACCAGCTCTACTCTCCCCACCACCACTCACCAGCTCTGCTCTCCCCACCACCACCCACCAGCTCTGCTCTCCCCACCACCACCACCCACCAGCTCTACTCTCCCCACCACCACTACTCCCCAGCTCTACTCTCCCCACCACCACTACTCCCCAGCTCTACACTCCCCACCACCACTACTAGCAACACCATCACTACTACTAGCAACACCACTCATCAGCACTACTCTCTTCCACCACCACCACTATTAGCAACACCATTCATCAGCACTACTCTCCCTACCACCACTTTTAGTAACACCACTCACCAGCATTGTTTTCCCCACCACTACTACTAGCAACACTACTCATTAGCTCTACTCTCCCCTCCACCACCACTACTAAAAACACCACTCACCATCAGTACCACCAGCACTACTCACCAACACCACCATTAACAGCAACACCAGCGATAACACTAACAGCACCAAAAACAGGAATAACAGCACTTAATAACACCAGCATAACACATGACGTCACTCAGGAAGACCAGTATAACACATGACGTCACTCAGGAAGACCAGTATAACACATGACGTCACCCAGGAAGACTAGTATAACACATGACGTCACTCAGGAAGACCAGTATAACATGACGTCACTCAGGAAGACTAGTATAACACATGACGTCACTCAGGAAGACCAGTATAACACATGACGTCACCCAGGAAGACCAGTATAACACATGACGTCACTCAGGAAGACCAGTATAACACATGACGTCACTCAGGAAGACCACTATAACACATGACGTCACCCAGGAAGACCACTATAACACATGACGTCACCCAGGAAGACCACTATAACACATGACGTCACCCAGGAAGACCACTATAACACACGACGTCACTCAGGAAGACCAGTATAACACATGACGTCACCCAGGAAGACCACTATAACACATGACGTCACCCAGGAAGACCAGTATAACACATGACGTCACTCAGGAAGACCACTATAACACATGACGTCACCCAGGAAGACCAGTATAACACATGACGTCACTCAGGAAGACTAGTATAACACATTACGTCACTCAGGAAGACCAGTATAACACATGACGTCACTCAGGAAGACTAGTATAACACATGACGTCACTCAGGAAGACTAGTATAACACATGACGTCACTCAGGAAGACTAATATAACACATGACGTCACTCAGGAAGACCAGTATAACACATGACGTCAATCATTAAGACTAGTATAACACATGACGTCACTCAGGAAGACTAGTATAACACATGGTCACTCAGGAAGACTAGTATAAGACATGACGTCACTAAGGAAGACCAGTATAACACATGACGTCACTCAGGAAGACTAGTATAACACATGACGTCACTCAGGAAGACCAGTATAACATGACGTCATTCAGGAAGACTAGTATAACACATGACGTCACTCAGGAAGACCAGTATAACACATGACGTCACTCAGGAAGACTAGTATAACACATGACGTCACTCAGGAAGACTAGTATAACACATGGTCACTCAGGAAGACTAGTATAACACATGACGTCACTCAGGAAGACTAGTATAACACATGACGTCACTCAGGAAGACCAGTATAACACATGACGTCACTCGGGAAGACTAGTATAACACATGACGTCACTCAGGAAGACTAGTATAACACATGACGTCACTCAGGAAGACTAGTATAACACATGACGTCACTCAGGAAGACCAGTATAACACATGACGTCACTCAGGAAGACCAGTATAACACATGACGTCACTCAGGAAGACTAGTATAACACATGACGTCACTCAGGAAGACTAGTATAACACATGACGTCACTCAGGAAGACTAGTATAACACATGACGTCACTCAGGAAGACCAGTATAACACATGACGTCACTCAGGAAGACCAGTTTGATACATGACGTCACTCAGGAAGACCAGTATAACACATGACGTCACTCAGGAAGACTAGTATAACACATGACGTCACTCAGGAAGACCAGTATAACACATGACGTCACTCAGGAAGACCAGTATAACACATGACGTCACTCAGGAAGACCAGTATAACACATGACGTCACTCAGGAAGACCAGTATAACACATGACGTCACTCAGGAAGACCAGTATAACACATGACGTCACTCAGGAAGACCAGTATAACACATGACGTCACTCAGGAAGACCAGTATAACACATGACGTCACTCAGGAAGACCAGTATAACACATGACGTCACTCAGGAAGACCAGTATAACACATGACGTCACTCAGGAAGACCAGTATAACACATGACGTCACTCAGGAAGACCAGTATAACACATGACGTCACTCAGGAAGACCAGTATAACACATGACGTCACTCAGGAAGACCAGTATAACACATGACGTCACTCAGGAAGACTAGTATAACACATGACGTCACTCAGGAAGACCAGTATAACACATGACGTCACTCAGGAAGACCAGTATAACACATGACGTCACTCAGGAAGACCAGTATAACACATGACGTCACTCAGGAAGACCAGTATAACACATGACGTCACTCAGGAAGACCAGTATAACACATGACGTCACTCAGGAAGACCAGTATAACACATGACGTCACTCAGGAAGACCAGTATAACACATGACGTCACTCAGGAAGACCAGTATAACACATGACGTCACTCAGGAAGACCAGTATAACACATGACGTCACTCAGGAAGACCAGTATAACACATGACGTCACTCAGGAAGACCAGTATAACACATGACGTCACTCAGGAAGACCAGTATAACACATGACGTCACTCAGGAAGACCAGTATAACACATGACGTCACTCAGGAAGACCAGTATAACACATGACGTCACTCAGGAAGACCAGTATAACACATGACGTCACTCAGGAAGACCAGTATAACACATGACGTCACTCAGGAAGACTAGTATAACACATGGTCAGTCAGGAAGACTAGTATAACATATGACGTCACTCAGGAAGACCAGTATAACACATGACGTCACTCAGGAAGACCAGTATAACACATGACGTCACTCAGGAAGACCAGTATAACACATGACGTCACTCAGGAAGACCAGTATAACACATGATGTCACTCAGGAAGACCAGTATAACACATGACGTCACTCAGGAAGACTAGTATAACACATGGTCACTCAGGAAGACTAGTATAACACATGACGTCACTCAGGAAGACCAGTATAACACATGACGTCACTCAGGAAGACCAGTATAACACATGACGTCACTCAGGAAGGCCAGTATAACACATGACGTCACTCAGGAAGACCAGTATAACACATGACGTCACTCAGGAAGACTAGTATAACACATGGTCACTCAGGAAGACTAGTATAACACATGACGTCACTCAGGAAGACCAGTATAACACATGACGTCACTCAGGAAGACCAGTATAACACATGACGTCACTCAGGAAGACCAGTATAACACATGACGTCACTCAGGAAGACCAGTATAACACATGACGTCACTCAGGAAGACTAGTATAACACATGACGTCACTCAGGAAGACCAGTATAACACATGACGTCACTCAGGAAGACCAGTATAACACATGACGTCACTCAGGAAGACCAGTATAACATATGACGTCACTCAGGACGACCAGTATAACACATGACGTCACTCAGGAAGACCAGTATAACACATGACGTCACTCAGGAAGACCAGTATAACACATGACGTCTCTCAGGAAGACCAGTATAACACATGACGTCACTCAGAAAGACCAGTATAACACATGACGTCACTCAGGAAGACCAGTATAACATATGACGTCACTCAGGAAGACCAGTATAACACATGACGTCACTCAGGAAGACCAGTATAACACATGACGTCACTCAGGAAGACTAGTTTAACACATGACGTCACTCAGGAAGACCAGTATAACACATGACGTCACTCAGGAAGACCAGTATAACACATGACGTCACTCAGGAAGACCAGTATAACATATGACGTCACTCAGGACGACCAGTATAACACATGACGTCACTCAGGAAGACCAGTATAACACATGACGTCACTCAGGAAGACCAGTATAACACATGACGTCACTCAGGAAGACCAGTATAACACATGACGTCACTCAGAAAGACCAGTATAACACATGACGTCACTCAGGAAGACCAGTATAACACATGACGTCACTCAGGAAGACCAGTATAACACATGACGTCACTCAGGAAGACCAGTATAACACATGACGTCACTCAGGAAGACCAGTATAACACATGACGTCACTCAGGAAGACCAGTATAACACATGACGTCACTCAGGAAGACTAGTATAACACATGGTCACTCAGGAAGACTAGTATAACACATGACGTCACTCAGGAAGACCAGTATAACACATGACGTCACTCAGGAACACCAGTATAACACATGACGTCACTCAGGAAGACCAGTATAACACATGACGTCACTCAGGAAGACCAGTATAACACATGACGTCACTCAGGAAGACCAGTATAACACATGACGTCACTCAGGAAGACTAGTATGACACATGGTCACTCAGGAAGACTAGTATAACACATGACGTCACTCAGGAAGACCAGTATAACACATGGCGTCACTCAGGAAGACCAGTATAACACATGACGTCACTCAGGAAGACCAGTATAACACATGACGTCACTCAGGAAGACCAGTATAACACATGACGTCACTCAGGAAGACCAGTGTAACACATGACGTCACTCAGGAAGACTAGTATAACACATGGTCACTCAGGAAGACCAGTATAACACATGACGTCACTCAGGAAGACCAGTATAACACATGACGTCACTCAGGAAGACTAGTATAACACATGACGTCACTCAGGAAGACCAGTATAACACATGACGTCACTCAGGAAGACCAGTATAACACATGACGTCACTCAGGAAGACCAGTATAGCACATGACGTCACTCAGGAAGACTAGTATAACACATGGTCACTCAGGAAGACTAGTATAACACATGACGTCACTCAGGAAGACCAGTATAACACATGACGTCACTCAGGAAGACCAGTATAACACATGACGTCACTCAGGAAGACCAGTATAACACATGACGTCACTCAGGAAGACCAGTATAACACATGACGTCACTCAGGAAGACCAGTATAACACATGACGTCACTCAGGAAGACTAGTATGACACATGGTCACTCAGGAAGACTAGTATAACACATGACGTCACTCAGGAAGACCAGTATAACACATGGCGTCACTCAGGAAGACCAGTATAACACATGACGTCACTCAGGAAGACCAGTATAACACATGACGTCACTCAGGAAGACCAGTATAACACATGACGTCACTCAGGAAGACCAGTATAACACATGACGTCACTCAGGAAGACTAGTATAACACATGGTCACTCAGGAAGACCAGTATAACACATGACGTCACTCAGGAAGACCAGTATAACACATGACGTCACTCAGGAAGACTAGTATAACACATGACGTCACTCAGGAAGACCAGTATAACACATGACGTCACTCAGGAAGACCAGTATAACACATGACGTCACTCAGGAAGACCAGTATAACACATGACGTCACTCAGGAAGACCAGTATAACACATGACGTCACTCAGGAAGACCAGTATAACACATGACGTCACTCAGGAAGACCAGTATAACACATGACGTCACTCAGGAAGACTAGTATAACACATGGTCACTCAGGAAGACTAGTATAACACATGACGTCACTCAGGAAGACCAGTATAACACATGACGTCACTCAGGAAGACCAGTATAACACATGACGTCACTCAGGAAGACCAGTATAACACATGACGTCACTCGGGAAGACCAGTATAACACATGACGTCACTCAGGAAGACCAGTATAACACTTGACGTCACTCAGGAAGACTAGTATAACACATGGTCACTCAGGAAGACTAGTATAACACATGACGTCACTCAGGAAGACCAGTATAACACATGACGTCACTCAGGAAGACCAGTATAACACATGACGTCACTCAGGAAGACCAGTATAACACATGACGTCACTCAGGAAGACCAGTATAACACATGACGTCACTCAGGAATACCAGTATAACACATGACGTCACTCAGGAAGACTAGTATAACACATGGTCACTCAGGAAGACTAGTATAACACATGACGTCACTCAGGAAGACCAGTATAACACATGACGTCACTCAGGAAGACCAGTATAACACATGACGTCACTCAGGAAGACCAGTATAACACATGACGTCACTCAGGAAGACCAGTATAACACATGACGTCACTCAGGAAGACCAGTATAACACATGACGTCACTCAGGAAGACTAGTATAACCCATGGTCACTCAGGAAGACTAGTATAACACATGACGTCACTCAGGAAGACCAGTATAACACATGACGTCACTCAGGAAGACCAGTATAACACATGACGTCACTCAGGAAGACCAGTATAACACATGACGTCACTCAGGAAGACCAGTATAACACATGACGTCACTCAGGAAGACCAGTATAACACATGACGTCACTCAGGAAGACTAGTATAACACATGGTCACTCAGGAAGACTAGTATAACACATGACGTCACTCAGGAAGACCAGTATAACACATGACGTCACTCAGGAAGACCAGTATAACACATGACGTCACTCAGGAAGACCAGTATAACACATGACGTCACTCAGGAAGACCAGTAT
>NW_027195030.1:805000-860000 GCF_038502225.1 Cherax quadricarinatus
TCTCAACCCTCTCCCTCTCTACCCTCTCCCTCTCTACCCTCTCCCTCTCTACCCTCTCCCTCTCTACCCTCTCCCTCTCTACCCTCTCCCTCTCTACCCTCTCCCTCTCTACCCTCTCCCTCTCCCTCTCTCAATCCTCTCCCCCCTTTTTTTACGCAGGGTTTGTCAAGGTTAGGTTAAGGATCCCTAGCTTTATTAACAAGCTATTTACAGGTTAAGGGTTCCTAACTTTATTGACAAGCTAAGAGCTGTTACCTACATCAGCTCATTTGAAAGCAATTTTATTGTTATGTGACGTACAAGTAAGGAACAGGATGAAATTGGAGCCATCTGTGGGCCAGCATTTTCATTTGATCAACTGACTTTATCTCGTTTACATCATAATGCTGTACGAATGTGTTCCAGACTCGAGTCATCCTGGGGATAAATGATCTCAGATGAAGTGATGTTCTGGAGAAGGGTACAGCCAGAGTGAAGTTGCTGTTTCTGCCCGTCTTGTGGTACAGAAGCTTGTTTCACGTTGTCCTCGAAGTGGATCTAAGTGTGGTACTTTGACAATATTGGCCTTGTACATAACAGTAAGGCCACCCACATCCTTCCTGTGTTGAAGGCTCTGCTGAAATGACAGATCTATCCAGGATTGGTCCAGGCGAGAGATGAGACGTCTTGCTCTGTTCTCTCCTCTGTCAAGCAGTCGCAGATGAGAGGGGGGGAGGGGCAGGCAAACCAAGAAAGTGGAGCATACTCAAGGTGTGAGCGTACTTGTGCCTCGTACAGACTCTTGCAACCCCTACTGTCAAGCAGACGCGAGATACGGCGAAGTGCTTTAAGCTTCCTGGCTGCCTTGTTTGCAAGATTTACAACGTGGTTCTTCATGGTCAGTTTGGAGTCAACTTTCACTCCAAGGATATCATCTTCTTTCCCAGGTGCCAACACCCTCCCATTCATCCTTACTACTGCACCAGCATTACCATCATGGTGCCTAGAGACCATCATCATTTATGTTTTCTCAGGTGCAAATGTTACTTGCTATCTATTTCCCCAAGCTGATATAGCTCTCCCCCTCCTTTCTTTTCTTCGCCCTTCAATTCTCATTTTCTTCTTCTGGCCCTTCCCTTTCCCTCTCTCCCTTTCTCCCTCCCATAATTTACATATGATTTTTCAAGTCCCTATTAAAATCCATATATTGTAATTTTAAACAAATCGCATGGCTTTAGCCGGTATATACAGTATTAAACCGGTATATAGTGTTAAACCTATATATACGTACAGTATTAAGCTGGTATATAGTGTTAAACCTGTATATACGTACAGTATTAAACCGGTATATAGTGTTAAACCTGTATATACGCACAGTATTAAGCCGGTATAGTGTTAAACCTGTATATACAGTATTAAACTGGTATATACAGGAAGTTTTCCTAGCAAGACATGGTTGTTTGGTTTGATATTTTTCTTCTTTCAGTAAATTATAAGCTAGTTCGTCGACGAAGCCAGAGTGAGAGAGAGAATTGTACAATTGTTGATTTGTGTGTTGTAGGGAGGAGGGCGTGGCTACAAGGGGTGAGAATTGTGGCTGTTACCGGACGGCGGATCGAGCTTCCAGCACTCTCGCTCGCTTTATGAGCCCATATGCACGGGTTTAGCGCTTTACGTAGGTATAATTATAATGATGATGTGTGCTCCGTCTGTTCTGTGGCCGGTTTGATTCATGCCTTGTTAAAATATTACCAGCCTACCGGGACTGTTGCAATTTGAAAACAAGTGAAGCCTAGTATGTGTGACATTGAAAATTTCACATGGAATATCTCTCTTTCTCTCTCTCTCTCTCTCTCTCTCTCTCTCTCTCTCTCTCTCTCTCTCTCTCTCTCTCTCTCTCTCTCTCTCTCTCTCTCTCTCTCTCTCTCTCTCTCTCTCTCTCTCAATTACCGTAGCAGATAACTCCAGGAACCCTAATAAGAGACAATCCTATTATGAATTTTAAAAATTATTTTTAGGTTAGGAAAATAATCTTTATATATATATATATATATTATATATATATATATATATATATATATATATATATATATATATATATATATATATATATATATATATATATATATATACTAGCAGTTATACTATGCCATCTGTTCAGGAACATGCATCACCTTACCTCTGAACCACTGAAGGTTCACTAGGCTTCATTGGGTATTGTGTGAATTGTTTTCCAACACGAGGCTGGGCGGAATGTGGATGGAATTTTATGTTGGCTCACGAGGGAGTTTGGACAGTGTGTGTGTGTATACTCAGTTGTGGGTGCAGGGGTCGATTCACAGCTTCTGGCCCGCCTCTTCACCGGTCGCTACTAGGTCACTCTTCTTGCTCCATGAGCTTTATCATACCTCTTCTTAAAGCTATGTATGGATCCTGCCTCCACTACATAACTTCCCAGACTATTCCATTTCCTGACATCTTCCAACTGTGACCCCTTGTTACTGTGTCCCATCTCAGGAACATCCTATCTCTGTCCACCTTGTCGATTCCTCTCAGTATTTTATATGTCGTTATCATATCCCCCTATCTCTCCTGTCTTCCAGTGTCGTCAGGTCGATTTCCCTCAACCCCTCCTCGTAGGAAATACCCCTTAGCTCCGGGACTAGTCTTGCTGCAAGCCTTTGTACTATCTCTAGTTTCCTTACGTGCTTGGCTAGGTGTGGGTTCCAGACTGGTGCTGCATACTCCAGTATGGGCCTAACGTACACAGTGTACAGGGTCCTGAACGATTCCTTATTAAAATGTCGGAATGCTATTCTTAGGTTTGCTAGGCGCCCGTATGCTGCAGCAGTTATTTGGTTGATGTGCGCCTCAGGAGATGTGCCTAGTGTTATACTCATCCCAAGATCCTTTTCCTTGAGTAAGGTTTATAGTCTCTGGTCCCATAAACTGTACTCCGTCTGCGGTCTTCTTTGCCCTTCCCCAATCTTCATGACTTTGCATTTGGTGGAGTTGAACTCCAAGATCTAGTTTCTGGACCAGGCCTGCAGCTTGTCCAGATCCCTTTGTAGATCTGCCTAGTCCTCGTCCGATTGAATTCTTCTCATCAACTTACCATCTGCAAACAGGGACACTTCGGAGTCCATTCCTTCCGTCATGTCGTTCACTAATACCAGAAACAGAACTGGTCCTAAGACTGACCCCTGTGGCACCCTGCTCGTTGCAGGCGCCTGACACCTCGCCGGGTACCATGACTGGCTGTTGTGTGTGTGTGTGTGTGTGTGTGTGTGCGTGTGTGTGCGTGTGTGTGTGTAACGCTGTTAAGGACAAGAGTAAGTAAGGGCTGATCGCGTTCCTTAGGACTAGCACTAGTCTTAACGCCTACACACGTCAAATTCTAGGACTGGTACCAGATTAGGTAAGATTTGTCAGGAAACAGGACAAGTGTTTCCTGGCCGAGGGTTTTAATCAGATGATGATCCGCCGTTGGAGCTTTTGGCTTTCCGCTGGCTTACCGGTCAATTCTTTAAAAATTACAATCATGGTTATAACCATTTGTACTGGTATTAGTCTTAACACCGACCCACGTCATAATTATTAACGGGTGGAGAGGAACGCTAATTAACAATTTCTCGGTGGCAACTGAATTGCCTATAAAATTGATTACATACCAATTCTTAATTCAATTTCTGTATTTTCTTTATGTATTTTGGAAATCGTCTGTATTCCTGCTCGTTTCTCACTGTATCATTCTGTGTTTGTCTATGTCTGTGTCTTCATTTGTCTTCCTTATAAGTACCCTCTTTACCCTTCAATAAAATAGTAGGTCAGGCAGAGGTAAAGAAAGAACATTGAATGTCAGAGGAGGAAGGAGGGGGAGAAAGTGGAAGAGGAGGAGAAGGAAAGCGGAAGATTAGGGAGGAGAGGAGGGAGGAGGAGGAGGTTGATATTGAGGATGGAAGGGAGGAGAAGAAAAGTAGGAAGAGGATTGAAGCGTGCGATTAGAAAGGAGAGGAGGAGAAAGAAGGCCTGGGACTAAAAAGAAAGTAAGAGATAGAGGTAGATGCTGATAAGGAGAAGATGAAGAGGAGGAGGAGGAGGGGGAAGAGTAACAGGAGGATGAGTAGTAACAGGAGGATGAGAAGAGGAGGAAGAGAAGTAGGAGTATGTGTGTCACTCTCTCTCTCTCCCTCCATGATTGGTTCAATCACCAGCAGACACGTTGCTGCTGCTATTCATGATCTCTGCTGCTGCTCTTACGCCGGCATCGCTTAGCACCCGCCAGGGCATTAAAAAAAAAGAAGAGGTTCTACGGTGCCGTCAGCGCTACGTAGAGTAAAGAGCGATGCTAGATAGAATGAGGTCGTCACATATACTGGTAGTGTTTGTAGGTGGGGATGTGGGAGGGGGGAGGAAACAGTGCTAGGGGCTTGCTGGCTGCCTAGAGTTAGGTGGTATAATGGTCTCTTGGACTAAGTTGTTTGGTAACCATGTCCCAGCTCGTGGTGAACTGTGACCCTGGGTTCGAATCCCTGTTACACCGCAGTATTGAACTGCATATATCCAGTTGTTTCCGTGAAAGCATTAACACACACACACACACACACACACACACACACACACACACACACACATACACATACACACATACACACATACACACACACACACACACACACACACACACACACACACACACACACTGAAGAGGCGGGGCCAGAAGCTGTGACTCGACCCCTGCAACCACAATTAGGTGAGTACACACATGTATATTATTCTGTGGCTTAAAATATACTCCACTGTTTTCACTTTAGAAAAAATACATTCTTAGTGACTATGTGCAGTCGCTAGACTTCAAACTTAACAAACTTGTTAAATTAACAGTTGAATATCAACACAAGCGAGTATATAGATTTTGTGTCTTCAGAGAGAGGTGGGTGCGAGTGTGGAGGAGGCAGTGTGTCCAACACGGAGAGAGAAGTTTAGACAGGCTGGCTGCTGTGAATGCTACCGTAATTACTGACGCCAGTGAGTCCTTGCATCTGGCAACTGTGTCTCGCTTCCTGACACACACACACCAGTCATTTCACATATTTATTTTAAGGAGATAGTGTGTGTGTGTGTGTGTACTCACCTGTATGTACTCATCTATATGTGGTTGCAAGGGTCGAGTCACAGATCCTGGCTCTGCCTCTTCGCTGCTCGCTATTAGATTCACTGTTTCCCTGCTCGAAGAGCCCCATCGTACGTCTTCTTAAAGCTGTGTATGGCTCCCTCCTCTTCTGCTTCACTCTCCAGATTGTTTCACTTCCAGTCAGGGAGGTCACAAGGTCTGGTACACTAGCCAGGGAGGTCACAAGGTCTGGTACACTAGTCAGGGAGGTCACAAAGTCTGGTACACTAGTCAGGGAGGTCACAAGGTCTGGTACACTAGTCAGGGAGGTCACAAAGTCTGGTACACTAGGGAGGCCACAAGGTCTGTTACACTAGTCAGGGAGGTCATAAAGTCTGGTACACTAGTCAGGGAGGTCACAAGGTCTGGTACACTAGTCAGGGAGGTCACAAGGTCTGGTACACTAGTCAGGGAGGTCACAAGGTCTGGTACACTAGTCAGGGAGGTCACAAAGTCTGGTACACTAGTCAGGGAGGTCACAAAGTCTGGTACACTAGTAAGGGAGGCCACAAGGTCTGTTACACTAGTCAGGGAGGTCATAAAGTCTGGTACACTAGTCAGGGAGGTCACAAGGTCTGGTACACTAGTCAGGGAGGTCACAAGGTCTGGTACACTATTAAGGAAGGTCACAAGGTCTGGTACACTCTGACAACCCTAAGGCGCTGAAGAGATGCTTCCTAATAATCCCTATGATTCCTCTTAGTTTTCAACTTCCAGTTTTGCTTCCTTGTTCCTATGTCCCATCTCTGAAATATTCTGCCTCTGTTCACTTTGTCAGTTCCTTTCAGTACGTATTTTGTACATTGTTATCCCCCGCCCCTAGCCTTCCTGTCCTCCAGCGTCATCAGGTTGAGCTCCCTTAACCTCTCTTCATAGGGCATATACCATAGTTCAGGTAATAGCCTTGTTGCCGTCCTTTGCATTTTCTCTAATTTCTTGACGTGTTTGACTAGGAGTGAGCTCCATATTGGTGCTGCATACTCCAACATGAGCCCGACGTTCACGGTGTACAGTGTCGTGAATGACAACTCCTTACTTAGATGTCGAAACTCTGTTCTTAGTTTTACCAGATGGGCAAGTGCTGCGTCAGTTATTTGGTTGATGTACACCTCAGAGGATGTGTTCGGTATGATACTCATCCCAAGATCCTTCAATAACATACTGCGACCGGAAGGGAATTGAACCCGAATCGTCTAGGCAGCCTTCCAGGAAACTAGCTAAATTCGACGCCCTAGACCCCTACGCTACCATAACACAGGACAGGTAGTGTAGTGGTGTGTGTGTACTCAGTTGTGGTTACAGGGGTCGATTCACAGCTCCTGGCCCCGCCTTTTCACTGGCCATTATTCGGTCACTCTTCCCGCTCCATGAGCTTTATCATACCTCATATTAAAGCTATGTATGGATCCTGCCTCCACTACATCACTACCCAGACTATTCCACTTCCTGACTACTCTGTGACTGAAGAAATACTTCCTAACATCCCTGTGGTTCATCTGAGTCTTCAACTTCCAACTGTGACCCCTTGTTGCTGTGTCCTATCTCTGGAACATCCTGTCTGTCCACCTTGTCGATTCTTCTCAGTATTTTATATGTCGTTATCATATCCCCCTATCTCTCCTGTCTTCCAGTGTCAAGTCGATTTCCCTTAACCTCTCCTCGTAGGACATAGCCCTTAGCTCCGGGAATAGTCTTGTTGCAAACTTACGCACATTCTTAAGTTTCCTTACATGCTTGGCTAGGTGAGGGTTCCAAGCTGGTGCTGCATATTCCAATATGGGCCTAACGTACACAGTGTACAGGGTCCTGAATGACTCCTTATTTAGATGTCGGAATGCTGTTCTTAGGTTTGCCAGGCACCCGTATACTGCAGCAGGTATTTGGTTGATGTGCGCCTCAGGAGATATGCCCGTTGTTATACTCACCCCGAAATCCTTTTCCTTGAGCGAGGTTTGCAGGCTCTGGCCCCCTAGATTGTACTCCGTCTGTGGTATTCTTTGCCCTACCCCAATCTTCATTACTTTGCACTTGGTGGGGTTGAACTCCAGGAGCCAGTTACTGGACCAGACCTGTGTGTGTGTGTGTGTGTGAGAGAGAGATAAAAACACAGTGGAATATGTATACCGTTAATACAATTATTATTATTATTATTAGTAGTAGTAGTAGTGGTATTTTCTATACTGACGAGGAATTGCTAAAGCCGGAGGGGTTATATAGAGCCTGGAGAATGGGAATTAATCACGTTTCATCCGAGGAAGGGGCCCAGATTTTCAGTTCCTTGGACCAAGAGCCCTTCAGCATCAAGGAGAGTCTTTGTTCATTAGCATGGTACAATTAGTAGAAACATATATTTGTTCAGTTTCCTGGTACAACTAGGAGAAACACATTTGTTCAATTTCCTGGTGCAACTAGGAGAAACTCTTCTATTTATTTATTAAACTGATACAACCAGAAGAGAGGTTTCTCGTTGTTCATTTCCTGGTACAATCTTCACTGATTAGTACCGCTGTAGTTATGGTTCAACAGTCACAAGTTGGAGTTAGAGAGGAAGGGATGAGAGGACACAACCAGAGTTGTACAACATTTGCAGTAGAGTTATACCTGGTCTGACAACGCTAACAGTTTTACCAGATGTGACGTCACTAACAGTTGTACCAGATGTGACGTCACTAACAGTTGTACCAGATGTGACGTCACTAACAGTTGTACCAGGTGTGACGTCACTAACAGTTGTACCAGGTCTTACGTCACTAACAGTTTTACCAGTTCTGACACCATTAACAGTTGTGCCAGGTTTGACATCACTTTACAGAGTTGTACCAGGACTGACATTGCCAATAGAGAGTTGTACCAGGTCTGGCAACACTGCTGCATAAGTTTCTTACAACCTACTCATGCAAATGGGGGACAGTGACCCATTTTGACCCTCCTCTGTGATGGGTCAAAGAGAGAGAGTGTATGGGAGAGAGAAAGATAAGTGGATATTATGTTTGTCATTTCATTTTATGTTGCGGTCGTTGACCCTTAGGATTGTAAACGAAGTTCCAGGGTTGAATCCTGGGGCGAGTCTCTGAGACAATAGGCATGTTTCTGATGCCCCTGTTCACTTAGCAGTAGGTTAGTGTTAGTGGACTGTTGTGGGTGGCATCCAGGGAAGAGGGGGTAGGTGTCCCGTGGGCTGGTAGGCAATACTCTCGCTTCTCACAGAGTGTCCGTGGTTCGATCCTTGGCAAGGGTAGAAACATTGGACGTGTTTCCTTACACCTGTTGTCCCCTTCACCTAGCAAGCAGGTAGGTACCTAGGTGTTAGTCGGCTGGTGTGGGTTGCATTCTGGGACAAAACTGACCTAATTTGCCCGAAATGCTCTGCATAACAAGAGACTTTTTATATAGTATTATGTCATTGATGTCAGCTAGGTTGTATACCTTGTACATGTACTTGTAGAAATAAAGATATTATATTATTATTATGACGCACTGACTTTCTTGGGTTATCCTGGGTGGATAACCTTCCGGAGTTAAAAATCCCAACAAAATCTTATCTCTCTCACCTTAGAAATGGCTAGGCTTTGAAATGAGCTGAGGTTGGATAATAGCGCTCACATAGGAGAAACTTAAAACAACGATAGGGTCCGACTTGGACCATTAACTGGTCACACATACCAGAGTTATCATGGTAACATACACACTGCCACTGACTTTCTTTCCTCACCAGAGCTCTATTCAACACATATACTGAAGTTTTTGTTCGTTCCAGACGACTCTCCATGCATGCATGCATGCATGCATGCATACATATATACAAGGGAAATAAAACGTTTCATGCATACACAGTATACAGACGAGAAATAAAAACACGGGTTAAGTTTCCCTTAAAGTTATTCTATTTCTCCGCGTTTTCTGTTCATCTCAGCGAAAGAAGAAAACAGGTAATCAACGCAAAATTAGGGTAGGCTTTTTTTTTCTATTGTAACGTCCCAGGCGCTGCCTCTTACGGGTTTAGCGTTTCCCCAGTGGAAATAAGTCTTTTTTTTTTTTTTAGGTTATTTTAAGTAATCTATACATAGTGCTGCTGTGTATGATATTTTATGTAACTGTATTTATGTATACCTGAATAAACATCCGTGCACACGAGGGCCTGGGATCTTCAATCAACTTGGCGTCCACCAGGACGCTGACATGTCCCTAGGACAGCTCTCCATCGGGCTGCTGACGGAGTCACTGGCTTCTTGGACCTCTTGGGGAGGGTCGATGGTGCTCGTGCAAGCAGCAGATCCCGGGGCAACTTGCTGCTGTTTGCAATGGCTGTCTGCCGAGGAGAGGCAGGCACCTAGCAACATCTGTTGTTGGGGCAATGGATGAATTCCCTACTATATTTGTTAACTGCTCATTACTCTGTAATTTGTCTATGATTGTAATCATGTCATAACGTGTTTATCATTCATTACCTTTGAAACTTGTCATGATTGTGACCAGCTCTACCTGAAGCTCATTACTTTTGTAAATTCTCATGATTAATGTGTTTATGATTCATTACCTTTGCAATTATTCATGAGTGTGACCAGCTCAACCTGGAGCTCATTACCTTTGTAACTTGGTCATGATTATGACCAGATCTAGTTCATTACCTCTGTAACTTGCTCAGCTATCAAAACTTTGGAGTCCAGTCCCTGGACCAATTATGTACCTCTGTAATCTTTTGACTACCGCCCACAGGATGGGTATGGGGTGCATAATAAACATATTAAACTAAACTAACTGAATAAACTTAATTGGCGTTATAACTTGAGACGCCTTGTTGATCACCGCTTTCCTGTTACGTTTACACAAGCCTCGTTAAACACAGCCATTATTCCACCCACCACTGTCATCACGAGTTTTATGCTCATCCCCCCTTGTTGTTATATTCATTGGAAGCGCTAAACCCATACGGGACGGGGTCGTTCAACGCCGTCTGGAGGTGGGGGAGCGGGCCCCCCTCAAAGCCTCCCCCGTTCCTTTTTTTGTAAGACATGGGTTAATTTAACCTTAAGGGGCACTAAGTATCCCTGTCTTCTAATAACATGTTCATTTTTCCACTATAATCTACCTGGTCTGGTGGCTAAAGCTCCCGCTTCACACACGGAGGGCCCGGGTTCGATTCCCGGCGGGTGGAAACATTTCGACACGTTTCCTTACACTATTGTCCTGTTCACCTAGCAGCAAATAGGTACCTGGGTGTTAGTCGACTGGTGTGGGTCGCATCCTGGGGGACAAGATTAAGGACCCCAATGGAAATAAGTTAGACAGTCCTCGATGACGCACTGACTTTCTTGGGTTATCCTGGGTGGCTAACCCTCCGGGGTTAAAAATCCGAACGAAATCTTATCTTATCTTATTATAGATTGTAGAGGTCTGAGTTTCGCGAAGCTCACACCTCTACAACACAATTGTCCTCAAAGATTTGTTAAGTTACACCATGAATTAAGGAAAGATCCTGGACTTCACCTTACGAAACAGACAAAACAAATGCGATAGTAATTATGAAGAAGGTAGATTATAGTGGAAAAATTAACATGTTACTAGAAGACGGAGGAACTTACGTGCCTCTTAACATATACAAGTTAAAAAAAAAAAATATTCAAACAATGCCTTTGTTATGTCGAATAAACATTCATACGTATCGAATAAGCATTAATACACACGGAATAAACATTCATCAACATCCGTTTGTTGATTTGATGAATCTTGTTGACGTACTTTTATTCGTCATTATCTCATCAGCGGTGGCGATTGGAAGCAGTTTGATTATCGCTTACCATCCGGTAGTTAATACGTTTAATAAATGCAAATGTTTACTCTCACTGGAAAACAAAAGGAAAATGTTCGTTGAAGGAAGTGTTGGTATTGAGCTTGTCAGGGGACATGGGTAGTGTCTCCTGGCACTCGTCCTAACAGTTTGCCTTTAAGTGGTACATGGGAGTGCATGGAAGTACATGAGAGTGCGTGGGAGTACATGAGCGTGCGTGGGAGTACATGAGAGTGCGTGGGAGTACATGAGAGTGCGTGGGAGTACATGAGAGTGCGTGGGAGTACATGAGAGTGCGTGGGAGTACATGAGACTGCGTGGGAGTACATGAGTGTGTGGAAGTACATGAGTGCGTGAGAGTACATGTGAATACATGATAGTACACTGGAGTGCATGGAAGTACATGAGAGTGCGTGGGAGTGCTTGTAAGTACATGACAGTGCATGGGAGTACATGTGAAAGAGGATCTGAGAGTCCACACTGAGGCTACCTACTGAGGAGAATTATCTACTGTCTAGATGAAGAGCTGTCGTATATTGTCTAGGCGTGAGAGAGGAAGGCAGAATGGGTCAGCAACCGCCGGCGTACCCGAGTTGGATTTCCCACTTTAAAATGATCACCGGAGGGTAAGGTATGGATTAGCATGGAGGTGATCGTTGATTCATTGGGAAACAGTGTCTCCTGACACGGGTTACACCATCTAGGTCCTCACAGGTCATTTAATAACCAAAGAATGAAGAATTCATTCCTTTTCTTACCATGCTTCCTCTGTCAAGAAAGGTGTTCTTATTTCTCTTCCCGTGCTTTCCGCATTTGTGACCCTCAGTTCCTTGAATCGGGAATTTCCACTCTTCGTAATTCCTTGTCTCTTCTTGGCTACCCTTCCGATTTTAGAAATTCTGCCTTCTCACGTGCTAAACGGACTTTCTTCTCTCCCAAACTCTCTACTCCTGTGAAATCTCCTGTTCTCTTCCTTTCATATATTTCCAGTCTTTCTAGTCTCAACAACTCTCTCCGTTTCTTAGACATTAAATTACTTTTCGGCAAACTAACACTCTTCACAGTAATCTAGTCCGTACCTCTCCTGCTTTAGATTCTCCTGGTGTCTACTCAATCTCATGCTCCTCTTGTTTTCTCCAATACTTTGGAGAGACTGGTCGCTCTCTGACAGACTCAAGGATCACAAAAGAAGTGTTAGGCTTTCCGACACCAGTAATGCTCTTTTCTGTCATATTAGAGATATCAGTCATTGACTGGTCCTCTGCCAAACTTTCCTTGTATGAATCTTAGACTTGGCTTTGTCTCTTTTGATACCTTCCTTTCTCATTATATTGCCATACGGTGCAAACCTCAGAACACTCGCGACTTGACCTGATCCCTTCTTCTCTTCCTTTCCCTACCTCTTCTCCTTTCCTATTTTTTCCCTTTTCTTTCTTTGTTTTCCTTTCTTTTGTCTGTGTTCTGTTCGTCAGTTTGCCCCTCCCTTCCCCTGTGTTTTGATGCTACCCCTTGTGGGTCCTTAGCTCTCCTTCAGTGCTCTTTGTGGGTCCTTAGCTCTCCTTCAGTGCTCCTTGTGGGTCCTTAGCTCTCCTTCAGTGCTCCTTGTGGGTCCTTAGCTCTCCTTCAGTGCTCTTCGTGGGTCCTTAGCTTTCCTTCAGTGCTCCTTGTGGGTCCTTAGCTCTCCTTCAGTGCTCCTTGTGGGTCCTTAGTTCTCCTTCAGTGCTCCTTGTGGGTCCTTAGCTCTCCTTCAGTGCTCCTTTTTTCTGTCTTTAGACTGACTTCACTTCTTCTATTACGTCTTCCCCTCCATTTCTCTGCTATTGCTACCACCTTTACTATTGCCGCCCTTCACCCTTCTATCCCCATTCTCTCCTGTGCCACTAAACTACTCTCCCTACTTTGTACTACCACTATTGCTTCTATTACTACTTTCACTACCAGCCTTCCCACTACCATTACTTCCTCTTCATCATCTCTTGTTCCCTTCCTTGTCCTCTTCACCTATATATACTGGCTACCTCACTCTTTTGTGTTAGTTTGACTTCGTAAATGGTCCAAGTCGGACCGAAACATCGTCGTAGGCTTCTCTCTCTTACGTGCGGGTTATCTGTGTGTTGAACCAAAGAATCACTACATAGCAGCGTATCCTGTGAAAAGGCGTTACTACGTTAGTAATCACATGTTCAAGAGCACTAGGAAGTAATCATTGCTCCACCAGTGTCAAAATGGCAATCATGTCATTACTCGGTACTCTAGCAACTCTAACTCTATCTCTGTCTCAAAATTCTCGTCCAATAAGCACGAGACAGCGTGAGGAACACATCTCTCTGGACCTCTACTGAGATCTCTCATTCATTTCCTTTTATGTCATTGCTTTTGATAAAGTATAGGCGATGTCGCGATAATAAGGACTTTTGATTATAGTTCCACTTTTTTTCTCTCCAAAAAAGGAGATTGAATGGGAGGAAAATTTTGTCCCATCTTTGCTAAGCCAAATAAAAAAAACGGGAGGAGAAATGTTCCATCTTCACATCCCAGGAGCGACCAGAAGTAATTTGGCACCAGCCACGACGAGTCTTGTTATCTTATCATGACGAGAAACTGTGAGTCTGCTCTTCCCTGGAAGCCGGACTGTTTTTTTTTCTCTCTCTCAGATCAAAAATAAAGAACTTTAGGTTCAGTAAAGATCAAGTATTATAGTAATAATTGTAATATATTAGCTGCTACGTTCATGGTATCAGGAATTACGTTCATGGGTTTAGTAGGTCTGTAATTACGTTCAAGTTTTTAAAAGATCACTAATTAATTTCCTTGAACCTAAAAAATCAGACCATGAATTATAATAATCTTGTCATCAGTTAATTATATATTAAAGGCTCATCAATCTAATATGGCAAATGCCTAGTGATTTTTTTCTTTTCCACGTGGAAGGGAAATAAAACTGTGAGGTGGAAGAATTGCTCTCTGTGGGGTTTTCAAACCAGCCGGCCATTAAGTAAGAGTGAAGACGGAGAGAGAGAGGAAAATTTATTGAAATTTAAGTGTTGGGTCAAAGAAGCTTGGGACGTGTTCCAGGTGGTGGTGAAGGAGGCGTTAATAGTGGTGGTGGTGTGATGATGGTGAAGATGGTGGCATTGTAGCAGCTTCAGGGGACACAGGTTGGTGTGGTGGTGATAGTGGCTATAATGGTGGTGGATGTTGGTGTGTTGGAGAGATGCTGGTTACTGTGGTGGCGCAGGTTGTTTTGGTTATGGTGGTGAATAGGGGTCATGATGATGAAGATGGGTGTAGTGGTTTAGGGATTATGATGGTATAGATGGGTGTAGTGGTTTAGGGATTATGGTGGTATAGATGGGTGTAGTGGTTTAGGGATTATGATGGTATAGATGGGTGTAGTGGTTTAGGGATTATGATGGTATAGATGGGTGTAGTGGTTTAGGGATTATGATGGTATAGATGGGTGTAGTGGTTTAGGGATTATGGTGGTATAGATGGGTGTAGTGGTTTAGGGATTATGATGGTATAGATGGGTGTAGTGGTTTAGGGATTATGATGGTATAGATGGGTGTAGTGGTTTAGGGATTATGATGGTATAGATGGGTGTAGTGGTTTAGGGATTATGGTGGTATAGATGGGTGTAGTGGTTTAGGGATTATGATGGTATAGATGGGTGTAGTGGTTTAGGGATTATGATGGTATAGATGGGTGTAGTGGTTTAGGGATTATGATGGTATAGATGGGTGTAGTGGTTTAGGGATTATGATGGTATAGATGGGTGTAGTGGTTTAGGGATTATGATGGTATAGATGGGTGTAGTGGTTTAGGGATTATGATGGTATAGATGGGTGTAGTGGTTTAGGGATTATGATGGTATAGATGGGTGTAGTGGTTTAGGGATTATGATGGTATAGATGGGTGTAGTGGTTTAGGGATTATGATGGTATAGATGGGTGTAGTGGTTTAGGGATTATGATGGTATAGATGGGTGTAGTGGTTTAGGGATTATGATGGTATAGATGGGTGTAGTGGTTTAGGGATTATGATGGTATAGATGGGTGTAGTGGTTTAGGGATTATGGTGGTATAGATGGGTGTAGTGGTTTAGGGATTATGATGGTATAGATGGGTGTAGTGGTTTAGGGATTATGATGGTATAGATGGGTGTAGTGGTTTAGGGATTATGATGGTATAGATGGGTGTAGTGGTTTAGGGATTATGATGGTATAGATGGGTGTAGTGGTTTAGGGATTATGATGGTATAGATGGGTGTAGTGGTTTAGGGATTATGATGGTATAGATGGGTGTAGTGGTTTAGGGATTATGGTGGTATAGATGGGTGTAGTGGTTTAGGGATTATGATGGTATAGATGGGTGTAGTGGTTTAGGGATTATGGTGGTATAGATGGGTGTAGTGGTTTAGGGATTATGGTGGTATAGATGGGTGTAGTGGTTTAGGGATTATGGTGGTATAGATGGGTGTAGTGGTTTAGGGATTATGATGGTATAGATGGGTGTAGTGGTGTAAGGATTTCGGTGGTAAATCAGACAAATATGCAACACTTGGGTATCTTTATTGAGGAAGCGTTTCGCCACACAGTGACTTCATCAGTCCAGTACAAAGAAGAATGAAGATCAAGAGATCAGTTCTCTGAACCATTTACCGACAGTGTTTTCGGTCCATCCCCCTACCATTCTCAAGCTACAACTTCCTCACACATTTCCCATCAGAATGAATCAATTCCTCCGGAAAAGATTCATATGATCGGTACTCAGCAGATCCCTGACACGCATTCTGCTCTCCTGAGGGGTCCACTGCCCATCAGACGCTTTATTGGCACTGTAGATGATCCATATGCAGATTCTTTGTCACTAACACCAAGCCCATAGTGTATTTTTCACGTGACGTCACCAGGTGAGCGTCCGCCATGTTGGCGGTCAAGTGTGTTGCCAGTGATGATGTATTTATTTCCCATGAGTCGAAAACATGTAATGTTTGAAGCATAATATTGTACATTACTATAGCTGCTGCTGCTGCTGCTGCTGCTGCTGCTGCTGCTGCTGCTGCTGCTGCTGCTGCTGCTGCTGCTGCTGCTGCTGCTGGTGGTGCTGGTGCTGGTGCTGGTGCTGCTGCTGCTGCTGCTGCTGTTGTTTTTCTTCATACAGTCACTGTTGTCTTCCATGCAACCATTTCCGAGAGAGGGAGGTTCCCTTGCTCGGAGGTTTAAAGAAGAGGAGAAATAGAAAGAACTCGTTAATGAAATGGTCATCTTTAGTAAGTCGATCATCAATTGGAGAGCTTCTTGTGTAATGATTGATGGACTGATTGACCAACTGCTTTATTGATTCCTTGACTGAATAATTGATTGTGTTGTCTTAATATAAAGGTCATTAATGCCTTAACCTGATTTTTTCACTGTGATTAATTATGCATATGGTTAGATTATCTTGATATTCACAGTACAGTGCCGGTTTCACAATACAGTGCCGGCTTCATAGTACAGTGCCGGCTTCACAATACAGTGCCGGCTTCACAGTACAGCGCCGGCTTCACAGTACAGTGCTGCCTTCACAGTACAGTGCCACCTTCACTGTACAGTGTCAACTTCACAATACAGTGCCACCTTCACAGTACAGTGCCATCTCCACAGTACAGTGCCAGTTTCACAGTACAGTGCTAGCTTTACAGAACAGTGTCCGCTTCACTATGCAGTGCCAGCTTCACAGTACAGTGTCAGCATCACAGTACAGTATCAGCTTCACAGTACAGTGCCAGCTTCACACTATAATAGCTTCACTGTACTTGCCAGCTTCACAGTACAGTACCAGCTTTACAGTGCAGTGCCACCTTCAAAGTACAGTGCCAGCTTCACAGTATAATGTCAGTTTCACTATACAATGACAGCTTCACAGTACAATGTCAGCTTCACTGTACAGTGCCAGCTTCACAGTATAATGTAAGCTCCACTGTACAGTGCCAGCTTAACAGTACAATGTCAGTTTTACAGTGCAGTGCCAGCTTTACAGAAGAGTGCCGCCACCACCTCACAGTACAGTGCCAACTTTACAGTAGAGTGCCATCACAACCTCACAGTACAGTGCCAACTCTCCTTGCAGCAGTGCCACCACCACACAGTGCCAATTTCACTCCAGTAAATTGAATTACCTTTCAAAAAAGGCTAGTGTTTTCCCGTGGCATTATTTCGGGCTGTTGCTGTCATAGTGTCCGGTGACACTTCTCTGAGAGAAACAGATGGCTGTTTGGAAATATCTCACTATGTTTAGCTCAGTGCCTGACGGCGTATCTAGTTCACGGATTGGCACAGTGCCTGGATCATCGATTGGCACTGTGATTAATGTTGGTATTGCCACTCTGGCTATGGTAGGGATTGGTTGTTCGATTCAGTGATTAGAAATGTATTTTGTGGATTTGACGGACTGGTTCAAGGACTGGATGTATGTGTGGTTCAAGAACCGGATGTGTGTGGTTCAAGAACCGGATGTGTGTGTGGTTCAAAAACTGGATGTGTGTGTGGTTCAAGAACTGGATGTATGTGTGGTTCAAGAACTGGATGTATGTGTGGTTCAAGAACTGGATGTGTGGTTCAAGAACCGGATGTGTGTGTGGTTCAAAAACTGGATGTGTGTGTGGTTCAAGAACTGGATACATGTCTGGTTCAAGAACTGGATGTTGTGTGGTTCAAGAACTGGATGTATGTGTGGTTCAAGAACTGGATGTATGTGTGGTTCAAGAACTGGATGTATGTGTGATTCAAGAACTGGATGTATGTGTGGTTCAAGAACTGGATATATGAGTGGTTCAAGAACTGGATGTATGTATGGTTCAAGAACTGGATGCATGTCTGGTTCAAGAACTGGATGTTGTGTGGTTCAAGAACTGGATGTATGTGTGGTTCAAGAACTGGATGTATGTGTGGTTCAAGAACTGGATGTATGTGTGGTTCAAGAACTGGATGTATGTGTGGTTCAAGAACTGGATATATGAGTGGTTCAAGAACTGGATGTATGTATGGTTCAAGAACTGGATGCATGTCTGGTTCAAGAACTGGATGTATGTGTGGTTCAAGAACCGGATGTATGTGTGATTCAAGGGCTGGAAGTATGGTTCAGGACTGGATGTATATCTGGTTCAGGAACTGGTCTCAGACCGGGACGCGGGGGCGTTGACCCCCGAGACCTTCTCCAGGTATACTCCAGGTATGTCTGGTTCAAGGACTATAATCCTCCTTCAAGGGTTGGATGTATATTTTTGATCAAGGTTTAGGATTAATCCTGATCCAAGGGCTCAAATTATGACCATTGGTGTCTGATAGCGACGTCAGGATGACATCTTCAAGTGGAACCTTACGCTCAAGCGTTCAGGCTGTCAGCTCCAAGTGGGGAGATGTCGTTCAGGATGACAGCTCCAGGAGCGGAGATGTCGTTCAGGATGACAGCTTCAGGTGGGGAGATGTCGTTCAAGATGACAGCTCCAGGAGCGGAGATGTCGTTCAGGATGACAGCTCCAGGAGCGAAGATGTCGTTCAGGATGACAGCTTCAGGTGAGGAGATGTCGTTCAGGATGACAGCTCCAGGAGCGAAGATGTCGTTCAGGATGACAGCTTCAGGTGAGGAGATGTCGTTCAGGATGACAGCTCCAGGTGGGGAGATGTCAACATGACGTAAGCAGACATTCAGAAATGTAAATACCCTGCAACGTTATATACACCACATAACGATCTCTGTATTTTCACCACCAGCATACACCGACAACACTGAAATACACCATATCATACAACATACACTAAGGGACGTGCTGAACACATACACCGTCCGTAAGTTGGTATCCCATATTACTCAGAAGTTTGATTCTAATTATAAGGAACGTGTGTCTCTTGGAAGATCATTTACTTAGGTCTTGGAGCCTGTCTATTGTATTCGGGTCATTTGGACTGAAATTCGGCTGAATACTATACTTAGAATATGGTTTAAAGTGTATGTACAATGAAAGATACACATCTCTCTGTATGTACGGTGAGAGATACATAATCCTCAGTGTATATGCAGTGAGATATACACACTCGGTGTGTATATCTCACTGCATATACACCGCATATACGCATTTCGGCGTATATACACACACACACGTCTTTCAGTGTATATACACATTTCGATGTATACACTCTGACAGGTACTCGCCTCTGATGGTATATACCCCCAGTATATACGCCCAGTATAACACAATAGCCTGGAGCGTTCACAGGAGCCTCTCAGATATACCGTCTAATCTCACAACAGATGTAAACTGTTTATTATGTGTTAGTAAATATGTAAGTATATATTTATCTTCAAATTATCAAGGGATGAGACAGTCGTACACATACTTGGTCTGGAGCCAGGTCGCGGGGGGCAGTGACCCCCCTTGGAAGATGTAGCACGTGTTGTGACGTTACAAGAAGGAATGAAGCTGCTCCTTGTATGGGAATTTTTGATTATCATAACTGATCGCTGAACCAATCAGGGTTATACAGTTAGTATGGGAAAGAGAAGGAAAATGAAGCCTTAGATGAGGTCAAATATTTTGTCTTTGATTTGTTGTGATAGATTATTATTATTATTATTATTATTATTATTATTATTATTATTATTATTATTATTATTATTATTATATTAACACTAGTATAAGTAGTAGCAATAGAAATATCGTTATTATTATTTTTCTTATTATTATTGGTTATTAGTGCTAGTATAAGTAGTAGTAGAAATGTCATTATTATTATTATTAGTAATAGTAGTAGTAGAAGTATCCTCATTATCATAGTTATGGTGAAGCGCTAAACCATTAGGGATCATATAGCACCTTGGAAATGAGAGACAGTCAGGTTTTTAGTCCTAGAAAGTGGCAGTTTGCTGCAATTCCTAGGATCAAGAGCCCTTTATCGGCCTCGAGACGTCTCTCTTGAGAGACGTTGTGCCGAATAGGTAAAGCTGGTCAATTAGCAAACTCGTTTAAAATTAAGTCCTTTCTAAAATTTTCTCTTATACATTTAAAGATACTTATATATTTTTTTCATTTGCCTTCAGTACATTCACGTAACTTTGGTGTATGAAAGTACACACAGTATATAAGATCATTTATTCATAAAAGTACATTGAATTTGTTACTATGTTAGTTTTGGCACACGATCATAATTTTGGTTACATCTACAGGTCTAGTGGAGAGGGGGGGGGGAATGATTTTTGTTTTGAGGCAAATCATGCGTGCATACATCAATACACAAAATATATTGGATTTATACATGCTTTTTGTATGTTGCTACGTCTAAACGAAAGTATGGTCACGGATATACAAGTACGTCAGACGCAGTACCCATGTTAAGCGTTCCTTCACGTTAGTTTTACGTCAACGTGCGCGCGCAGACACACACACACACACACACACACACACACACACACACACACACACACACACACACACACACACACACACACACACGCACACACCACCTACTTCGTTGTATCCATCTTAAGTTTCAGAGATTTACACTGTAAACTCGCGTGCCCAAATCTGGAGCAGACACTGAGGATACTGCAGACACCGCAGACACGTAATAATTTTTGTTTGTGTAAATCTACAGTTATCTTCTTAGCTACCTTTTCCCTATTTCTGTTTCCGTTTTTTCGCACGCAGAATTTATATTCCCTAACGTGTTAACCGCAAATTTGATCTGACTTGCATTAATATACATCTGTGTACCCCTACACGGGTGTATTTTGCATGTATAGTATAGTTATGTATGTTAATAGTTGTATGTGTGTAATTATGTGTATACTTAGGGGTATGAGTAGTGTGTATATGTGCATTTATGTATGTATTTCTGCGTGTATACGTTGAGGTCTGCCATTGCTCTCTCTCTCTCTCTCTCTCTCTCTCTCTCTCTCTCTCTCTCTCTCTCTCTCTCTCTCTCTCTCTCTCTCTCTTTCTCGCTCTAACACACACTACACCATCAATAACTTCCATCACTCGTCTCTGTGTACACACACACATCCGAGAACACTCGTGTGTGCACACAAACACCCGTGTGTACATGCCTGTGGAGGCCAGAAAACAGAGGTCTACATATACTGCTGCATCATACCTTCAGCATCACTGGTTCTGAGGACAGCAGAAGATGCTTGCCGAAACACACACACACACACACACCGCCAGGAGCTATGACTCGACCCCTGCAACCACAACTAGGTGAGTACACGTACACACACACACACACACACACACACACACACACACACACACACACACACACACACACACACACACACACACACACACACGTACATACAGGGTGTTTTAAAATAATGGACCCTATCGTAAAATATATTGGTTTCAAATTGGGTCCATTATTTTGAAACACACTGTATATATATATATATATATAATGTCGTGCCGAATATGTAAAACTGGTCAATTAGCAAGAACTCATTTAAAATTAAGTTCTTTCTAAAATTTTCTCATATACGTTTTAAGATATTTTTTTTCATTAATGTTGATGTAAAAATTTATAATTTTGCACCAAAAGGAACTTAGAAAACTTACCTAACCTTATTTTAACAAGCGCAATTTATTTTAGCCTAACCCAACTAAATATATTTTAGATTTGTTTACAATAATTTAATACTAAACAAACACAGTGAAATATATTTTTTTCGTTAGGTTCAGAATGATTTTGGCGAAATTATTGCATACACAAATTTTCACTTGTCCTATATGGCAAGATGAGCGCTGCTATTTAAGCCAAGATCGCAAGTTCTGCCTATTCGGCACGACATTATATATATATATATATATATATATATATATATATATATATATATATATATATATATATATATATATATATATATATATATATTATATATTATATATAAACATATGGCCCCTCTTGATCAATTATTATTATTTTAATAATACTAATACTTCTATTAATAATTATTTTAATAATAGTTCTTCATATTCTCTATTATAAAAGAAGTTTTATTTAGAGAAATATTAATGAAAGCTGAAAGAACTTCAAAGGAAATTCTAATTTATTTTTTTACATATATAATGACTGCAAAATTTCACTGGGTTGAATTAGATGAATTTATGGCAGATAATTTTTTTTTGTTCGTTGGGAATTAAGTTAGAAATTTTGTTCTGGCCACGAGGGGTCTCTCTCTCTCTCTCTCTCTCTCTCTCTCTCTCTCTCTCTCTCTCTCTCTCTCTCTCTCTCTCTCAACTATTTACATGAATTTAAACATTGCACAAGGGCTCCCTTAAATTGTACTCACAACCCCTTAAAAAAGATAAATGTCACACAAGGGCTCCCTTATATCGTCTCCCCTTAAAACTCAAACATCACACAAGACATCCTTTAAATCGTCTCCTCTTTCCTCTTGAAAACACAAACATCACACAAGGGCTCCCTTAAAATGTCTCCCACCCCTTAAAAACAGAAATATTACACAAGATCTCCCTTAAATTAACTCCCCTTAAAACACACAAACATTACACAAGATCTCCCTTAAATCGTCTCCTACCCTTAAAAATACAAACATCACACAAGGGCTCCCTTAAATCGTCTCCTACCCTTAAAAACCACAAACATTACACAAGATCTCCTTTAAATCGTCTCCTTAAACCTTTATAAAACACAACCATAACATCACACACACAGAATCCCTTTCATTACACCTCTCTTGAACACACAACTTTAAAATACAAATTATGCTTTGCACTCGTAGTACTGAAACGGTACAAATATCACGGTAGAAATGAGAGAGGCGAGTACAGCTGACTGTACAGCTGTTAACTACGCCCAGACGTTGTGAAAACGGCTGTCGCAGACTGTCAGCAGGCAGAGAGCCAGCAGGAGAACGGCAACAGGTGGGAGGTGAATGCTGTTAGACATCGCCGTTTGATCCGCGTCTGTTCCTTCGCTGTGGCCGTTGTGTAGCGCTGCGTGCTTTTCTCCTGTTAAAGAAACGGCAGTAGTAATAATAATAATAGACGTATTTTATTGATATTAAGATTGATTAGCGTCATAATCAGTCTGTATATATCAACCCTCCCTCCCTCTCTCTCTCTCTCTCTCTCTCTCTCTCTCTCTCTCTAATACAAGCGGGCACTATACTATTTCTTTATCTCACTGATATTTACTTAAAATTGTGTATTAGCAACGTGTGTGTTTGTGTACGTGTGTGTATTTGTCGGCTCAAGGGGCAGTGCTGAGTGTCCTTGCAAACGTGCGTTTGTTAGGGCAGGGAGAACTCTCAGATGTTCTTGTTCAGGATGAGAGAATACCTGCGTTACCTTACCTCAACACCGAACTGACCCTCAGTTTCGCGTTACCAGTTACAAGGTGGAGAGACGTTAGTGGACTTAGGGCAGTAGAGGGTTGAGGGAGTGTGATTTTTTTTTTTGGGGGGGGGAATGGGTGGATTGGTTGGGTTTGATGGATTGAAGGTTCGTGAGAGAAAGGGATTAGTCGTTTAGGTCAGGGAATTAATGAGGGGAAGGGAGGAGATTGACCACAAAGGCGTGAAGATTCAGGGGAAATAATGGGGTGGTAGTTGATAATGGATGGGGAAGGGGGAGCAGGTGTAGAGACAGTTACATCTACAACAATTATATCTACAACTGTATCTACAACCATTGCATCAACAACACTTGTGTCTACAACAATTTCAGCTACATCTACAACTATTGCATCAACAACACTTGCGCCTACAACTGCATCTACAACAACTGCATCTTCAACAATTACATCTACAGCAATTGCAACAATAATATCTCTAGCACTTATATCTAAACAATTGCAGTTACAACTACATTTACTGCAACTACATCTAAATTTCATGTACAACAATTATATCTACAACCGTTACATCTACAACAATTACATCTACAACAACAGCATCTACAACCAGTGAAACAACAACCAGTACCTTCTACAACGTGGAGAGTGAGATTGGCAGCACGCGCTAAGTGTGGCTCACATCTGTAGGCTCCAGCGTCTTCCCAAGTGACGTTGTTAATGACCAGGGAACTAGCGAGGTGCTGGTTGGTGACTTTGAGCGGCCTTCTGGGAGAGTAATTGATCATGGTGCCATTGTGGAACCAGAAGATGTAGGACGGAGGCTCTGTGGCTAGCTCCACAGTGCAGTGAAGACGTAACTTGACGCCTGTGTGTACGTGGATATCTGGACCTCCTGCCACCACCGCTCGCGCCTCTGCAAGTAATATGGAAATTAACCTGTAATAGTAATAATAATAAAAATAATAATCTTGATTTTTACAGGTACATGTAGACAGTGTCCAGGGTTCGATCCCCGCCAAGGGTGGAAACATTGGGCGTGTTTCCTTACACCTCTAATACTTGGCTGTTAGTCGACTGGTGTGGGTCGTATCCTGGGGGACAAGATTAAGGACCCCAGTGATAGTCCCTCGATGACGCACTGACTTTCTTGGGTCATCCTGAGTGGCTAACCCTCTTGGGTTAAAAATCCGAACAAAGTCTCATCTTAACGTACACCGGCGTAAGTGACACCAGTTACATACTACTATATAGAAAGCCCCTTGTTATGCAGAGCATTTCGGGCAAATTAGGTAAATTTTCTCCCCAGGATGTGACCCACGGCAGTCGATTAACACCCAGGTACCTATTTTACTGCTAGGTGAACATGGACAGCAGGTGTCTTAAGGAAACATGTCCTAATGTTTCCACCCGTACCGGGAATCGAACCACGGATCTCAGTGTGTGAGTTGAGTGTCCTAGCAATCGAGCTACGGGTCACCGTGGAATTGTTAAGTTTGAAAAGTTAAATCACCAGACATCTGGAGTCTAACATTTGCTAGTTTCACAGGTTAACCATCTGGCAGCCGGAATTAACACTGAGTCCCAGTTGGTGTGAATATTTACAAAATTTACAACGTATGCCAGCTGGAATAATATTTGGAAATCCGTAGGATGCTGGTGAAGGGCTCTTGATCCGAGGAATTCAGGCTATCATAACCCCATTCCCTTGGATCAAAACCATTTACCTCCCATTCTCAAGGTGTTAAATGACCCTTACGGGTTTAGCAGTTCCTAGTGATTATAAAAACAACTATCTGCTACTGCAACTTCAAATGGGGAAAAACACAAAAAAATAGGCTACCAGACATTACATTGTCCCATTCCATTGTAGCGAAGGACGGGTAATAACCAATCAGTCGGCATCAATCACAGACAACCACACAAGAGGACAAACAATCACTAACAAGCATCTGAAGAATGAACAGAATTGGTAGACATTGTTGACAATAACCATGAAGGAGTTTCACTCGTAGGAGGCCCCGAGTTATCGTTTACTACAGATATAATATACAAACTAGACCATTGTAACTATAAGGAGTACCAACTCGGGGCCTCCTGCGAGTGATCCCCTTAAAGGGAGGCCATCCCCCTCAAGGGAGGCTCCTTGACGCTGGTGAGGGGCTCTTGAGGTAGGGTATTGGATCTGTGCTCCAGTTCCCTGAATTGAGCCTTAATACCTTCCACTCCCCTTCCTCCTTCCCTCCCTTCCTCCTGCCCCCCCTTCCTCCTCCCCCCTTCCTCCTTCCCCCTTCCTCCTTCCCCCTTCCTCCTCCCCCCTTCCTCCTTCCCCCCACAGGCGTTGTATAATCCCTACGGTTTTAGCGCTCTCCACGATTATAATCCTACAAGCGATGTACCTGCAGTGGAAATAACCACAGTGGTAGACATGAATCGTTCTCAGTGGCAAATTTCACCCAAGGCTTGGGGTGATAACCCCTCAAGGAAGGTTCCTTGATGTTGGTGAGGGGCTCTTGATTTAAGGAATTGGATCTGTGCTCCAGTTCCCCGAATTAAGCCTGAATGCCTTCCACATCCCCCCCCCTAGGCGCTGTATAATCCTCCGGGTTTAGCGCTTCCCCCTTGATTATAATAATAATTGGGGTGATAAAGGAAAGCCTTGGGTGAAATATTGTATTAAAAGGCTTTTACTACCACCACTGTGTTTATTTCCATGCAGAGAGTTATAAAAAAAAAAAAAAAAACAGTCGAGTGAAATGCTTGAGCCGATGACAACAATCTTAGCCTGGGAGAATGAAGATTAAGATACATGTACAACAGTTGGGTATATTTATTGTTATAACTTTTCGCCTACACAATAGGCTTCTTCAGTCAAATACAAAGGGAGCAGTAGAAATGAAGTTAATATAATCAGTCTGTCAACCTTGGAGGAAAAGTATCTCAAGTGGTCGGGGACTGACCACCTCAGACCAACCACTGTGAAAAAATAGTGAAATCTCAAGCGCTGTCGTGACTTCTCATATTATCAAGGGACTATAAAAATAAAAGGTTAAGAGGAAGGCATAAAAGGACGAGACTACACCTCGCTGCCACCAACAACAAAGCCTGACTTTTTATGATGTAGGTAGGTAGTCAGTGATCCTTGAAACACAGTTTATATTCTACCCAAAAATTTGTCTAATGTACCTTAAATTCTTCCCAAATTTTATTAATTATAAATAAATTCAATTTATATAAACCAAAAGAAATATTCGTATTTTCAGAACTATTTTTTCTGACTCATGATTGTGTTATATGCCTGTCGACCATGGACTATAGTAGAATGTACGGTACATTAGACAAATTTTTTGGGTAGAATATAAGTTATGATTAACGGATCACTGACTACCTACCTACATCATCATAAGAAGTTAGGTGTTGTTGTGGGCTGGCACCGAGAGCTGTAGTCTTGTTCTTATATGCCTTCCTGTTAAACTTTTATTTTTATAGTTCCTTGATAATGTGAAAAGTCACGAAAGCACTTCAAATTTCGTGATGTTTGCACAGTGGTCGTTCTGATACTATGATATCACCTGTTTACTGTGATCTTATTGCATGCATGCATATATATATATATATATATATATATATATATATATATATATATATATATATATATATATATATATATATATATATATATTAGGATAGTGGAGCAGGCAGTTGTAGGCAGTGTTTCTCCTTGTTTCATAGTGCCAGGTGGCACAGTGCCTGAGAGGGTCGTGTCCTCGTCACTGCACCTATTGTATTCTGCAGTTAATTAGGTAGTCTGGTTCTTTGTAGTGTATCCTACTGGCTTGCTTGATTGCGTCCTGCTGGAGCGGGTAATTATGCACCTGCTGGGTACCTGCGTCCTGGTGTCTGTGGCTGGGACTCGTGAAAGCTCTGCTGATGACATTCTTGGCACTGGTCTGCATTATGATTCGGGCACTGCTTCCTTGTACTGGCACTGGTTCCTAGCACTCAGCTGCATCCTAGTACTGGCACTGGTTCCAGACACTCATCCATATATTCGTCTAGGCACTGATTTAGTAAACATGGAGCGAGAGAGGAAGAGAGCCTTCAGGTTTACTTTCCTTACCTTGACTTCAGGAGCTGAGCAGTAAATTCAGGTTTTTCTTCCTGAAGATAAGCGCCAAGTAGACCGAAAGAGTTGCTCTTATCTCCCAGGCACCTTTCGGTCTGTCCTGATAATTTTCTAATTATGAATAATTGTTCGGGACTGACCGAAACGTTGCAAGTCATGTTTGTGGTTCGTTCCAGCCACGGTATTGTGACTTATTACTTGTACTACGTACTCTTATGTACTACTTTGTACTCTTATGTACTACTTTGTACTCTTATGTACTACTTTGTACTCCCATGTACTGCTTTGTACTTCCATGTACTGCTTTGTACTCCCATGTACTGCTTTGTACTCCCATGTACTGCTTTGTACTCCCATGTACTGCTTTGTACTCCCATGTACTGCTTTGTACTCCCATGTACTGCTTTGTACTCCCATGTACTGCTTTATACTCCCATGTACTGCTTTATACTCCCATGTACTACTTTGTACTCTTATGTACTACTTTGTACTCTTATGTACTACTTTGTACTCCCATGTACTGCTTTGTACTCCCATGTACTGCTTTGTACTCCCATGTACTGCTTTGTACTCCCATGTACTGCTTTGTACTCCCATGTACTGCTTTGTACTCCCATGTACTACTTTGTACTCTTATGTACTACTTTGTACTCTTATGTACTACTTTGTACTCTTATGTACTACTTTGTACTCTTATGTACTACTTTGTACTCTTATGTACTACTTTGTACTCTTATGTACTACTTTGTACTCTTATGTACTACTTTGTACTCCCATGTACTGCTTTATACTCCCATGTACTGCTTTGTACTGCTTTGTACTTCCATGTACTGCTTTGTACTCCCATCTACTGCTTTGTACTCCCATGTACTGCTTTGTACTCCCATGTACTGCTTTGTACTCCCATGTACTGCTTTGTACTCCCATGTACTGCTTTGTACTCCCATGTACTGCTTTGTACTCCCATGTACTGCTTTGTACTCCCATGTACTGCTTTATACTCCCATGTACTGCTTTATACTCCCATGTACTGCTTTATACTCCCATGTACTACTTTGTACTCTTATGTACTACTTTGTACTCTTATGTACTACTTTGTACTCTTATGTACTACTTTGTACTCCCATGTACTGCTTTGTACTCCCATGTACTGCTTTGTACTCCCATGTACTGCTTTGTACTCCCATGTACAGCTTTATACTCCCATGTACTGCTTTGTACTCCCATGTACTGCTTTGTACTCCCATGTACTGCTTTATACTCCCATGTACTACTTTGTACTCTTATGTACTACTTTGTACTCTTATGTACTACTTTGTACTCTTATGTACTACTTTGTACTCTCATGTACTGCTTTATACTCCCATGTACTGCTTTGTACTCCCATGTACTGCTTTATACTCCCATGTACTTTGTACTCCCATGTACTGCTTTGTACTCCCATGTACTGCTTTGTACTGCTTTATACTCCCATGTACTGCTTTATACTCCCATGTACTGCTTTGTACTCCCATGTACTGCTTTATACTACGATGTACTGCTTTGTACTCATGTACTTTGTACTCTCATGTACTGTTTTGTACTCCCATGTACTGCTTTGTACTCCCATGTACTGCTTTGTACTCCCATGTACTATGTACTTCCATGTACTACTTTGTACTCCCACGTACTGCTTTGTACTCCCATGTACTTCTTTGTACTCCCATGTACTGCTTTGTACTCACCTGTACTGCTTTGTACTCACATGTACTTCTTTGTACTCCCATGTACTTCTTTTTACTCACCTGTACTGCTTTGTACTCACATGTACTTCTTTGTACTCCCATGTACTTTTTTGCACTTTGTACTCACTTGTACTCCCATGTACTGCTTTGTACTTTCATGTACTGCTTTGTACTCCCATGCACTGCTTTGTACTCCCATGTACTGCTTTGTACTCCCATGTACTGCTTTGTACTCCCTTGTACTGCTTTGTACTCCCTTGTACTGCTTTGTACTCCCATGTACAACTTTGTACTAGCATGAATATCCACGTACTCTGTGATACGAGAGGCCCTATTTAGGTAGAGTTGTGAGGAGTCAAATGAACGAATGCTTTGAAGCGAACGATGAATTATGCTAACGTATTCCTTTTTATTAAAGAGTAAGAGAATTTATTATTTATTTACGTAAATTTTCAAAGTACTTCGTACATTTGTAATTTTTTTTCTCTCGTCGGCTGTGTGCTTGGTTCGTGCGTGTGTCTGTTTGTAGTTACAACAGCTGAGTTACGTTGCTTCACATCTTTGTTTCCCCTCCTGCCATCAGTCAGCGAGGGTATATTGTATGTCGTTATCAAGTCTCCTCTAGTATCAGTCAAGGTATCTTGAATGTTATCGTATGTCCTCCCTCTATCAGTATCTTATTTTTCTTCGTAACACACTATCTTAACTTCCAGCACAATTTTGTATCATATTTTTATATATAAAAAAAAATTTTTATTACTTTTCATTGTCATTATATCGGAAGGGTATTTTAAAAGTTCGCCATTTAACATGTGTCTTTTAAAGTTCTCAGCATGGCATATATATGTCAAATTTAAGTTTTTGTGAATGTGGTATTAATGAGTTTACTGGTTCATTTGAAATATGTTAACATGGTAGTGTTTTTATGATGAACCCCAGTTTCTCTCTCTCTCTCTCTCTCTCTCTTTCACACACACACACACACACACACACACACACACACACACACACACACACACACACACACACACACACACACTGGAGGACAGGAGAGATAGGGGGGACATGATAACGACTTACAAAATACTGAGAGGAATTGACAAGGTGGACAAAGACAGGATGTTCCAGAGACTGGACACAGTAACAAGGGGACACAGTTGGAAGTTGAAGACACAGATGAATCAGAGGGATGTTAGGAAGTATTTCTTCAGCCACAGAGTAGTCAGGAAGTGGAATAGTTTGGGAAGCGATGTAGTGGAGGCAGGATCCATACATAGCTTTAAGCAGAGGTGCGATAAAGCTCATGGTTCAGGGAGAGTGACCTGTTTACGTTCTCTCACTTTTCCATTATGTTTCCTACATGCATTTTCCCTCTCTCTCTCTCTCTCTCTCTCTCTCTCTCTCTCTCTCTCTCTCTCTCTCTCTCTCTCTCTCTCTCTCTCTCTCTCTCTCTCCCTCCCTCAAGGTCTTCTTGTAAGTTCCGTATCAGTTTCTTTGCGCGAAAATTAATCTGCAAAAAATGTAGATCCCTTCGTCCCTCCATCCGTCCTTCCTTCCCTCGACCCTCTCCTCCTTCCCTCGACCCTCTCCTCCTTCCCTCGACCCTCTCCTCCTTCCCTCGACCCTCTCCTCCTTCCCTCGACCCTCTCCTCCTTCCCTCGACCCTCTCCTCCTTCCCTCGACCCTCTCCTCCTTCCCTGTCTCCTTCCCTCCCTTGCCTCTCTCCCTCAGACTCACCTACGACCTTGAGGGTGAAGAAGAGTGAAGCTGGTGGATGTGTTGTTAGTTGACACTCGTATAACCCAGCATCGCTTCGTCTCACGTCCCGAAGTGACAGCTCCCACAGCTGTGGACAAGGTAACAAGCATTACTCACAGCTGATTCACAGTCGACTCACAGCTGACTTACAACTGATTCATAGCCGACTCACAGCTGATTCATAGCCGACTCACAGCTGACTCACAACCGACTCACAGCTGATTCACAGCCGACTCACAGCTGATTCACAGCTGGCTCGTAGGGTGACAAGTGACGTAGAGATCTACGAGTTAACGAACAAAATCTACGTTTTAATATTGTCAGAAAATAAAATAAATACCCTCAACTAACTCACACTTTGAAGACGACGTTTCGGTCCGTCCTGGACCGAAACGTAGCCGTAAATCTATTTGTCGGATTCTGGCCTTGATAGTGAATTGTTCCAGCCATTGTACCCTGACTTTTGTTCCTCACCACATTTTTGACACGAAAGAAAAATTCTTTTTGAGATTAATGTTACAAAAAAATATTTGCACCTGGCCTTCGGCTTCCCAAAGCAAAAACAAACACAAACACATAAAACGTTCTTCAGGGAGAACGCCGTAGATAACAAAAATATGGGACGCCTTTGGCGAAGAGCGTTCACTGTTGTGTTGATATTCTGACATCTGGTAAAGATAGATGGGGGAAAAAAGGGGACACAGATGAAGATACAAAGATAAAAGCGAATTTGGGTGGTTTATTGGGTTTTTTAAAAACCTGTCGACTAGGCGAGGGTCATTTAAGGGCTTAAAAATCGGGGTCATTTAAGACTGCTTGTCACCAGTCAAGGATGATTGTCCTTAAACTGAGGAAAGAGAACGGTCAGTGTATATTCACTGAGAGATCTCTCGGTGTATACACACTGAGAGATCTCTCGGTGTATATACACTGAGAGATCTCTCGGTGTGTATACACTGAGAGATCTCTCGGTGTATATACACTGACAGATACACACCTCTCGGTTTATATGCACTGGTAGATACATATCCCTCGGTGTATATATACTGGAAAATACACATCTTCCTATGTATATACACACTCGGTTTATATATATTGATAGACAACATACATCTATGTGTATATACATAGATACACATCTCTCGGTGTATATATACAGATAGGTACACACTTTCCGGTGTCTATACACAAAAAAAACACAGCTTTCTGTACATGTAACCTTGTCAACAGAATACGACCTTGGAGAATCAGGGAGATTAAGCAGGAAAAGGCTCTGTAAAAGGATGGTTTAAAAAAAAAGGCCTTGGCTGAACGGCTTTATGAAGTGACGTCTCGCTCTGTTTAGAGCCTCGTCAGATCAGATAATTCTGTTGCAAAGTGTAGAGCTCTATCAGGCCGTATTTTGCTCTATGTAGAGCTTTATCATGTCTCAGTGATACGTTTTGTAGTAGTAGTTGCTGTAGTGGTAGAAATAGTAATTGTAGTTGTAGTAATAGTAACAGTAGTAGTAGTAGTAGTTGTAACGGCAGTAGTGGCACCAGCAGGAGCACTTCTCGTCTCCCCCCCCTCTATCTCTCTCTCTCTCTCTCTCTCTCTCTCTCTCTCTCTCTCTCTCTCTCTCTCTCTCTCTCTCTCTCTCTCTCTCTCTCTCTCTCTCTCTCTCTCACCACACCCTCACTCTCTAATCTTCCACTAATCTTGGTCTTACATCAAACTTCTCTTCTTGGACCTTACTAACCACTCACTACGTCTTTTTTCACATTTCTCTCTTCTCCCCTCTTTGAAGTTCTCTTTTTCCTCTCTCAATCCCTCTCTGTCTCCTGCTCATCTCTTAGTCTCTTATCACAGTCTGGGAGATATTTTCTTTGTTTTTCCTGTTTTCCCTGTCATTCTTTGCCTGTTTCTCCTGTCAGACTTTCGGGGTCTTCTCCTTTCTTTTATTCTTCTTCGTCACCTATTTACATCCTCTTATCCTCCTTTATCACCCATTTGCAATCTATAATTCTTCTTCGTCACCTATTTACACTCTTATTCTTCGTCTCCCACTCCTTTATTCTCTCTTGACGATCAACCACGCTGTTGTTATTCCTAGCTCGTATCTCTAGTTCAGTGCCACTTGACATTTTCCATTTCTCTCTCTCTCTCTCTCTCTCTAACATAATATATAATAACATGGCAGTTATAATGACAGAACTAAGCTGTCGTATTAAAGGTAATTATTACACAGAAGAGATTACATTCTGTTTCTAAAGGATTTAAAGTAATTATGCAAAATAAGGGAAGTTTGTGTAATTGTTGCATTTGTTTAATGGGTGAAGTTAATGTGATAGTTACATTTGTTTTGTTTAATGAGTGAAGTTAATGTGATTGTTACATTTCTCTGGTTATATTCATGAGTTTTAGGCTGTTAACAGTTATATTTGTCACGTTAAAAGTGGGGAAGTTATCATGCTACCATGTTAGTTATCATGCTACCATGTTAGTTATCATGCTACCATGTTAGTTATCCTGCTACCATGTTAGTTATCCCTTACCATGTTAGTTATCATGCTACCATGTTAGTTATCATGCTACCATGTTAGTTATCATGCTACCATGTTAGTTATCATGCTACCATGTTAGTTATCATGCTACCATGTTAGTTATCCTGCTACCGTGTTAGTTATCATGCTACCGTGTTAGTTATCATGCTACCATGTTAGTTATCATGCTACCATGTTAGTTATCATGCTACCATGTTAGTTATCATGCTACCATGTTAGTTATCCTGCTACCGTGTTAGTTATCATGCTACCGTGTTAGTTATCATGCTACCATGTTAGTTATCATGCTACCATGTTAGTCATCATGCTACCATGTTAGTTATCATGCTACCATGTTAGTTATCCTGCTACCATGTTAGTTATCATGCTACCATGTTAGTTATCCTGCTACCGTGTTAGTTATCATGCTACCGTGTTAGTTATCATGCTACCATGTTAGTTATCATGCTACCATGTTAGTTATCATGCTACCATGTTAGTTATCATGCTACCATGTTAGTTATCATGCTACCATGTTAGTCATCATGCTACCATGTTAGTTATCATGCTACCATGTTAGTTATCCTGCTACCATGTTAGTTATCCTGCTACCGTGTTAGTTATCATGCTTCCATGTTAGTTATCATGCTACCATGTTAGTCATCATGCTACCATGTTAATTATCATGCTACCATGTTAGTTATCATGCTACCATGTTAGTTATCATGCTACCATGTTAGTTATCATGCTACCATGTTAGTTATCATGCTACCATGTTAGTTATCATGCTAGCATGTTAGTGTTATGCTAGCATGTTAGTGTTATCATGCTAGCATATTAGTGTTATCATGCTAGCATGTTAGTGTTATCATGCTAGCATGTTAGTGTTATCATGCTAGCATGTTAGTGTTATCATGCTAGCATGTTAGTGTTATCATGCTAGCATGTTAGTGTTATCATGCTAGCATGTTAGTGTTATCATACTAGCATGTTAGTGTTATCATGCTAGCATGTTAGTGTTATCATGATAGCATGTTAGTGTTATCATGCTAGCATGTTAGTGTTATCATGCTAGCATGTTAGTGTTATCATGCTAGCATGTTAGTGTTATCATGCTAGCATGTTAGTGTTATCATGCTAGCATGTTAGTGTTATCATGCTAGCATGTTAGTGTTATCATGCTAGCATGTTAGAGTTATCATGCTAGCATGTTAGAGTTATCACGCCAGATAGCTTAGGTTAACCTATTCACTGTGTCCTCACGCATGACTGAGGAATTTAGTGTGACAAATGGGTTAATATAGCGCAATTAAGTGGTTAATTTACCCTAATTAAGTGGTTAATTTAGCCTGCTTAAACTCTTAATTAAGAGTGATAATTAGCAAGGTTGATAATTAAATAAGAGTAAATTATCGTGCTCAAGAGGTAAGTAATAAAAGGTGATAAGAGTAGGTATTAAATGGAGATAAAGGTTGGTATTAAATGGTCATAAAGGCTGGTATTAAAGAGTGATAAAGGTTGGTATTAAAAGGAGGTATTAAAGCATGGTATGTGTGTCTGTGTCAGACGTACAATGGTACTTGGGAATGTTCATCACAGCACCCTTAAAGTACGGTAATAAAATGGTTGAAGCTGCTGGAGGATACACCTTTGAGTGCATTTTATGCTCCAGTAGTTAGTGGTGCTTTGAGATGCACTTGCCTGTCGAAGTGGGTTCCAACACTCCGGAAAAGTAGACTTCACGCGCTGAATTAGCGAAAAAAAAATTCAATTCTACCAGTGTTGGGTGGATAGTTTAGGTGAGGTTTGTTAGGAAACAGGGCAAGTGTTTGGTGACGCGGGTCTTAGTTATATGATGACCTGACGCCCGAGTTTTTGGTCATCTGACCGAGGTCTTCCATTGGCTTATCGATCCAGCCCTTTAACATTAAGGTTATAATGGTCTGGTGGTGCACCCCGAACACTAACCATGTGACTAGAGTAATGTGTAAGAGTGGGAGTGTTAACACCGTTGTGCAGACCAGGTAAGAGGAAGACAAGGAGTAGTAGTGATCTGTGGTAGCCTTTGGATGTTGCAGACCTGAAGGAGCACGCCTGGGTACCACGGGTGCATAATTGCATTAGAAGTGGTACCTAGGTAATGAAGGGCGCCGATTATATTGATGCCCTAAGCATCAAATATAATTTGATGCTTAGAGGTGGTAGAAGAATACACGTAATGTGATATGTGCAGGATGTGAAAGACGGGAGACTTCAGGCCACATACTTCTGACATGCCCCAGGACACACGCACACTACGTTAAGAAACATAATCTCGTTGCTAGTCAGTAGCAAGAGGCTGCTAGCTGAAAAAAAGTACTCTGTGGTAAAGGAACCAACTACACATACGAGAAAAAAATTGCATAAACCAGATCTAGTTTTTCGTGATCTGAAGAGGCGTAAGGCGTATATACTGAACATAAAAGTTTAAGTGTCCGGCGTACAGCGAGCACAGCACAGTAAAATCAGGAAACGATGGCCTCCAAGTTATGGAACTCAGCGGAGAATCGTTACGAGAGATCAAGAATCCCATTCCGAGTCGCAGATCAAGGACGCTCAGCCTATCACTCCTGATGAGGTCTCATGCAGAACAATTATCATAACCTGGCGGGGGCAATCATGTCCCCTGAGACGTATACCACCCCCTGAGAAGCCTTGGCTATCACTGTACCAAACATAGAGAGACACGTGATCCAAACAACGGAAAGAACAGTGGGAGAGTGAAGAGCAAGTTAATGGTCCAAGTATGACCGAAATATCGTTATACATTTCAGTCTCCTATGTGCGGGTTTTCTGTGTATAAGATGACCTTTATGCTTATATAAGGAAGCCAAGAGGTCAGCGGTGTTTAAGGTGACAACAAGTCTAGTCCTCGCACTCTGTTTGCCACTAAAAGGAAATACAAGAAAGATACTAAATAAGGTATTAAAGGTTAGTAATAAAAGGTATTAAAGGTTAGTAATGAAAGGAGGTATTAAAGATTTATATTAAAATTAGATTCTAAATTTAGGTATTAGAGGTGATACAGGGAGGTATTAAAGGGAGGTATTAGTGGTAGTATTTAAAATAATTTAAAGTAGGTATTAAGAGGAGGTATTAAAATAGATATCTTATCAGAGATGTCGCGTTATCTTACGAAACTGATGAAGTTATCATGTCTGGGTCAAGTTATCCTAATTCAAAGGATAACTTTGTCATATTCTAGGATTCAGTAATCCCTTTTAAAGGAAGGTGACCACCGTAGTCAAGGGCTTTAGTAATCCCTTTTAAAGGAAGATGACCACCGTAGTCAAGGGCTTCGGTAATCCCTTTTAAAGGAAGGTGACCACCGTAGTCAAGGGACGGAACAATCCCCTGTGAGGGGACAACGCTGCCGTCTTCAGAGGATTAATTAATCCCAGCTAAGAGGGGACAAAGTAATCCTGGGGATTTACTGGTTCTCAAGGCGCTGAGAATATTCATGAGACTTCCTCAGCAGGATCAACAGATTAAGGGTTCTCTTTTTACTCCCCATTTAGGGAATTACGGAGATAGAGTGAGTAGATTTAGGGAATTAAAGCGGTAGTCTTAGTAGATTTAGGGAATTAAAGCGGTAGTCTTAGTAGATTTAGGGAATTAAAGCGGTAGTCTTAGTAGATTTGGGGAATTAAGGTAATAGACTGACAACACGTTTCCAGACTGATAGCTGTTATCCTGCCTGAGTTCATTTAGAGACTGATAGCAGTTACCCTTCCTGAGTTTATTTACGGGCTGATAGCTGTTATCCTGCCTGAGTTCAAGGCTTATAACTGTTATCCTGCCTGATTTCATTTACAGACTGATAGCTGTTATTCTACCTCAGCTCATTTTAAATCCCATCTCTATCCAGTGTATCCTACCACGCCCCGGGATGCCACCCGCAACAGTCGGTTAGGCAAGGTCTGTCAGGAAACAGGACAAGTGTTTCCTCACGCGGATTTTAGTCATATGATGACCCACAGCTGGAGCTTTTGGTCATCTGACCGAGGCCTTTCCCTGGCTTACCCCTCCATCCCTTTAAAAAGTATGGTTATTGTAAGTATTATGTCCCACAACAGTCGACAAAGACCCAGGAGCCTACTTAGTACTAGGTGAACAAGGACAGCAGGTGTACGGAGACTAGCCCCGGAAATCGAACCTGAGTCCCTTCTAAAGGAACAAGGATAGCGCTCCCTTTCGATCCAACTTTAACACTGGAGGGATGAATACGATGTGCAAATGGGATTTCAAATTAAGAATTTTCCGAAACAGAGGATGTGCCATACGAGCAGGATTAAGGTTATATAATCCGTGGATTTACGCGTCTTATCTGAAGGATTTAGCGAATGCACTGCCAGGATTTAGCTCTGGGGAGAAAGACGCAAAGGATTCATCTCAGGATTTTACGAGAGCCATTTGGGAAGTTAACGAGAGTTGGAGGAGGATTTCATCGAGGGATTACATACCTCAGGGATTTACCAGCTCTAATCATGATAATGCAAGTCCAAGATATGCCCTAGTGACGAGTTCTTGATTCATGGAATTAAAGCTGTATATATATATATATATATATATATATATATATATATATATATATATATATATATATATATATATATATATATATATATATATATATTAACGTATGCAAATAAGATATCAAATATCTCATAATATTTCTGGTGCTGTGATATATTTCTCATTTCGTGTCACAATTTCAAGTTAATGGTTCTTCTCAGGCGGGTTCTTCAGCCTCGTTTTGCCCGTCCCGCGGGCGAAACAACCTTCCTTATTAGGTAAAAAGGCTTCAGAAGTTGTTCGCCATGCCTCACGTGCGCCTTTCAGGTTATCTTTACCTCGTTAATATTATCGTTATCGTAGATACCTTCAGATTGTCTTCTCCCCTTATTCCTGTTAGCGTGGATAACTAAAAGTTATCTTTTCCTCTCGTTCCTGTAGAGCCTTGGAAGTTACTTTCTCCAACAGATTATGTTATCTTCATCTGTGCCTCTGTTATCCCTGCTATTATCCTGTTATCTCTGCTGTTATCCTGCTGTTTTCCTGCTGTTATCTCTGCTGTTATCCCTGCTGTTATCCTGCTATCTCTGCTGTTATCCTGCTGTTATCCCTGCTGTTATGCTGCTATCTCTGCTGTTATCCCTGTTGTTATTTTGGTTCTTAACTGGAAAAAATTATCCTCTTATGGGGAGTAAAAAGTGTAAATAGGAATAATAGGGTGAAAATAGGAGAAAGTGAGAGAGACAGAGAGAGAGAGACGTGTAGACGGAGGGTGAATAGAGGATGCAGTATGAGGGAAGTGAGGGGTGAGAGAAGTGAGAGAAGTAAATAAAAGGGGAAATGGGACGGATGAAAAGGGAACACTTGAAAAATAAAGAAAAGAGATGATAGAGCAAGCGAGGGATTTATTGGCCGGGGTGAGGGGAAGTGAGGGGAATGACTTAGAGGCTGGTACCTACCTTCTGGTGTCTGACGTGTGTCACAGTACCTACCTTCTGGTGTCTGACGTGTGTCACAGTACCTACCTTCTAGTGTCTGACGTGTGTCACAGTACCTACCTTCTGGTGTCTGACGTGTGTCACAGTACCTACCTTCTAGTGTCTGACGTGTGTCACAGTACCTACCTTCTGGTGTCTGACGTGTGTCACAGTACCTACCTTCTGGTGTCTGACGTGTGTCACAGTACCTACCTTCTGGTGTCTGACGCGTGTCACAGTACCTACCTTCTGGTGTCTGACGTGTGTCACAGTACCTACCTTCTGGTGTCTGACGTGTGTCTCAGTACCTACCTTCTGGTGTCTGACGTGTCACAGTACCTACCTTCTAGTGTCTGACGTGTGTCACAGTACCTACCTTCTGGTGTCTGACATGTGTCACAGTACCTACCTTCTGACGTCTGACGTGTGTCACAGTACCTACCTTCTGGTGTCTGACGTGTCACAGTACCTACCTTCTGGTGTCTGACGTGTGTCTCAGTACCTACCTTCTGGTGTCTGACGTATGTCTCAGTACCTACCTTCTGGTGACTGACGTGTCTCAGTACCTACCTTCTGGTGTCTGACGTGTCACAGTACCTACCTTCTGGTGTCTGACGTGTGTCACAGTACATACCTTCTGGTGTCTGACGTGTCACAGTACCTACCTTCTGGTGTCTGACGTGTGTCACAGTACCTACCTTCTGGTGTCTGACGTGTCACAGTACCTACCTTCTGGTGTCTGATGTGTGTCACAGTACCTACCTTCTGGTGTCTGACGTGTGTCACAGTACCTACCTTCTGGTGTCTGACGTGTCACAGTACCTACCTTCTGGTGTCTGACGTGTCACAGTACCTACCTTCTGGTGTCTGACGTGTGTCACAGTACCTACCTTCTGGTGTCTGACGTGTCAGTACCTACCTTCTGGTGTTTGACGTGTCACAGTACCTACCTTCTGGTGTCTGACGTGTGTCATAGTACCTACCTTCTGGTGTCTGACGTGTTACAGTACCTACCTTCTGGTGTCTGACGTGTGTCTCAGTACCTACCTTCTGGTGTCTGACGTATGTCTCAGTACCTACCTTCTGGTGTCTGACGTGTCACAGTACCTACCTTCTGGTGTCTGACGTGTGTCACAGTACCTACCTTCTGGTGTCTGACGTGTGTCACAGTACCTACCTTCTGGTGTCTGACGTGTCACAGTACCTACCTTCTGGTGTCTGACGTGTCACAGTACCTACCTTCTGGTGTCTGACGTGTCACAGTACCTACCTTCTGGTGTCTGACGTGTCACAGTACCTACCTTCTGGTGTCTGACGTGTCACAGTACCTACCTTCTGGTGTCTGACGTGTGTCACAGTACCTACCTTCTGGTGTCTGGCGTGTGTCTCAGTACCTACCTTCTGGTGTCTGACGTGTGTCACAGTACCTACCTTCTGGTGTCTGACGTGTGTCACAGTACCTACCTTCTGGTGTCTGACGTGTGTCTCAGTACCTACCTTCTGGTGTCTGACATGTGTCACAGTACCTACCTTCTGGTGTCTGACGTGTGTCACAGTACCTACCTTCTGGTGTCTGACGTGTGTCTCAGTACCTACCTTCTGGTGTCTGACGTGTGTCTCAGTACCTACCTTCTGGTGTCTGACGTGTCACAGTACCTACCTTCTGGTGTCTGACGTGTCACAGTACCTACCTTCTGGTGTCTGACGTGTGTCACAGTACCTACCTTCTGGTGTCTGACGTGTGTCTCAGTACCTACCTTCTGGTGTCTGACGTGTGTCTCAGTACCTACCTTCTGGTGTCTGACGTGTGTCACAGTACCTACCTTCTGGTGTCTGACGTGTGTCTCAGTACCTACCTTCTGGTGTCTGACGTGTGTCACAGTACCTACCTTCTGGTGTCTGACGTGTCACAGTACCTACCTTCTGGTGTCTGACGTGTGTCACAGTACCTACCTTCTGGTGCCTGACGTGTGCCACAGTACCTACCTTCTGGTGCCTGACGTGTGCCACAGTACCTACCTTCTGGTGCCTGACGTGTGCCACAGTACCTACCTTCTGGTGCCTGACGTGTGCCACAGTACCTACCTTCTGGTGCCTGACGTGTGCTACAGAGTATCTGGACTCAGAAGAGTAAACTTCTCCTCCTGCTGTCAGCAGCTGATCCTCGTCTCGCTTCATCCACGTCACCTGTGAGGGAGAAACAGTGAGGGAGTTAATGAGGGAGAGACAGTGAGGGAGTTAATGAGGGAGAGACAGTGAGGGAGTTAATGAGGGAGAGACAGTGAGGGAGTTAATGAGGGAGAGACAGTGAGAGAGAGAGAGATCCTAAGATCACTCAGTACAAGAAATTTTATCTCCGTTTCAGTTGTATCGTATCGAGCCTGATTTGCCTCCCATTCCCTAGAACCTGCATGACCCTCACGGGTTTAGTGCTCCCCGTGATCAATAATAATAACAACAACAATCCGTGCTAGTATCTTTGTTGTTGCTCGTTATTAAGTTATCTCTAAGTCACACTGATCCTGTTTTTATGACAGTCTAAGAGCATGTGTGGTCTACCCAACTCTCTCTCTCTCCAGTTTAAGTCTGTTGTAAGCCTGTACTGGCTGTGAAGCATAATTGTGTGCGTGTGTGTGTGTGCGTGTGTATGTGTGTGTGTGTGTGTGTGTGTGTGTGTGTGTGTTTGTGTGTGTGTGTTTGTGTGTGTGTGTGTGTGTGTGTGTGTGTGTGTGTGTGTGTGTGTGTGTGTCCGTCTATCTTTCAGTATTTGTGTGTGTGTGTCGTAGCAGCAGCAGGGAAAAAGCAAGTCTATTTTGTCCCTGCCATTTAGGGTGAAGTACCGGAGGGTCGAGCCGTCACATCATTCTCTCTCTCTCTCTCTCTCTCTCTCTCTCTCTCTCTCTCTCTCTCTCTCTCTCTCTCTGACCCCTCTACCTCTCTTTCTCTCACCTCCTCTTTCACACACTGCTTTAACCTCTTTAGCAGCTCCCTCCCCCGGGAAAGGGACACATGCGTAGCGCATCGATCTACGCTCTCGATATTAATACCGTACTTGTTTATCGTAGATATTTTTGCTACATCTACGTCAGTATTAAATGTCTGGTTGTAACATGTCTGGAGACTTCCTCTCCTCTTGTTGTATTTTTTCATTATTATTATTATTATTATTATTATTATTATTATTATTGTTCGTGGAGAGACCACAAAAACACAAACGCAGCAGAAATAATGGGAAGACCAGAACGAGCCCTTAGTTTACCCACAGGTGTAGGGAGGCAAAAACAAAATGCACTAGAGAATGGAAAAAGTGCAGAAGACAAAGGACCCAAGAAAATATAGAGATCAGTCGAAGAGCCAGAAACAAGTATGAACAGATAAGGAGGGAGGCGCAGCGACAGTACGAAAACGACATAGCATCGAAAGTCAAGTCTGACACGAAGCTGTTGTATAGCCACATCAGGAGGAAGACAACAGTCAAGGAATAGGTAATCAGGCGGAGGAAAGAAGGTGGGGAGCTCACAAGAAACGACCAAGAAATATGTGAGGAGCTCAACATGAGATTTAAGGAAGTATTTGCAGTGGAGACAGAAAACTCAGGGAAGTCAGAACAGGGGGGTACACCAACAAGGGATATACCAACAAGTGTTGGATGAAATACACACAACCGAGGAGGTGAAGAAGTTGCTAAGTGACCCTGATACCTCAAAGGCAGTGGGACCGGGCATGTCTCCGTGGGTCCTCAGAGAGGGAGCAGAGACGCTGTGTGTGCCACTAACCACAATTTTCAACACATCCATTGAAACTGGGCAATTACCTGAGGTATGGAAGACGGCAAATACAGTCCCCACTTTTAAGAAAGGAGACAGAAACGAGGCACTAAACTGTAGACCAGTGTCACTGACGTGTATAGTGTGCAAAGTTATGGAGAAGATTATCAGGAGAGTGGTGGAGCACTTAAACTGAACAAGCTTATAAACGACAACCAGCACGGATTCGTGGAAGGCAAATCCTGTGTCACAAACCAACTGGAGATTTATGACAAGGTATCGGAAGTAAGAAATGAGAGGGAGTGGGTAGATTGCATTTTCTTGGACTGCAAGAAGGCCTTCGACACAGTTCCTCAAAAGAGATTAATGCAAAAGCTATAGGATCAGACACATATAACAGGAAGGACACTGCAATGGCTCAGAGAATACCTCACAGGGAGGCAAGAACGAGTCATGGTATGTGACGAGGTATCATAGTAGGCGCCTGTGACGAGCGGGGTTCCACAGGGGTCAGTCCTAGGACCAGTACTATTTCTGGTGTATGTGAATGACATGAAGGAAGGGATAGGCTCAGAAGTGTCCGTGTTTGCAGATGTGAAGTTAGTGGGGGGAATTAAATCAGATGTGGACCACGCAGGACTACTAAGAGACCTGGACATGCTGGAAGGTTGGTCCAGCAACTGGCTTCTCGAATTTAACCCCGCCAAATGCAAAGTCATGAAAATCGGGAAGGGCAAAGAAGACCGCAGACAGAGTATAGGCTAGGATTCCAAAGACTGCAAACCTCACTCAAGGAAAAGGATCTTGGTGTGAGTATAATACCGAGCACATCTCCTGAAGCACACATCATCCAGATAACTGCTGCAGCATGTGGGCGCCTGGCAAACCTAAGAATGGCGTTCCGATACCTCATTAAGGAATCGTTCAAGACTCTGTACACCGTGTATGTCAGGTCCATACTGGAGTATGCAGCACCAGTTTTGAATACACACCTGGTCAAGCACGCCAAGGAATTAAAGATAATGCAAAAGGTTTGCAACAAGACTAGTTTCAGAGCTAAGGGTAATGTCCTACGAAGAATGGTTAAGGGAAATCGGCCTGACGACACTGGAGGACAGGAAGGTTAGGGGAGACATGATAGCGACATACAAAATTCTGCGAGGAATTGACAAGGTGGATAGACAGGATATTCCAGAGATGGGACACAGAAACAAGAGGAGACAATTGGAAGTTGAAGACTCAGATGAGTCAAAGAGATGTTAGGAAGTATTTCTTTAGTCACAGAGTTGCCAGGAAGTGGAATAATCTGACAAGCGATGTAGTGGAGGCAGGAACCATACATAGTTTTAAGGCGAGGTATGATAAAGCTCATTGAGCAGGGCGAGAGAGGGCCTAGTAGCGATCAGTGAAGAGGCGGGGCCAGGAGCTATGTGTCGACCTCTGCAACCACAAATAGGTGAGTACGCACACGCACGCACGCACATTGGAAGGTAATCAGACTTGACACTCCCCCTGTGTCCGGGATGTCTATCCTAGACACCAGACATACTTCCCCCGTGTCCAGTACTATCTGCCCCCAGAAACTACACATGCTTCCCCCGTGTCCAGGGATGTCTGCCCTCAGACACCAGACATCCCTCGTGTCCAGAGATGTCTGTCCCCAGACACCAGATATCCCTCGTGTCCTGGGATGTCTGCCCCCGGATACCAGACATCCCCCGTGTCCTGGGATGTCTTCCCTCAGACACCAGACATCCCTCGTGTCCTGGGATGTCTGCCCCCGGATACTAGACATCCCTCGTGTCCTGGGATGTCTGCCCCCGGATACCAAACATCCCTCGTGTCCTGGGATGTCTGCCCCCGGATACCAGACATCCTTCGTGTCCTGGGATGTCTGCATCCAGACACAAGACATCCCTCGTGTCCTGGGATATCTGTCCCCGGACACCAGACATCCCTCATGTCCTGGGATGTCTGCACCCAGACACCAGACATCCCTCGTGTCCTGGAATGTCTGCACCCAGACACCAGACATCCCTCGTGTCCTGGGATGTCTGCCCCCAGGCACCAGACATCCTTCGTGTCCTGGGATGTCTGCCCCCAGGCACCAGACATCCCTCGTGTCCTGGGATGTCTGCACCCAGACACCAGACATCCCTCGTGTCCTGGGATATCTGTCCCCGGACACCAGACATCCCTCGTGTCCTGGGATATCTGTCCCCGGACACAAGACATCCCTCGTGTCCTGGGATGTCTGCCCCCAGGTACCAGACATCCCTCGTGTCCTGGGATATCTGTCCCCGGACACCAGACATCTCTCGTGTCCTGGGATATATGTCCCCGGACACCAGACATCCCTCGTGTCCTGGGATGTCTGCATCAGACACCAGACATCCCTCGTGTCCTGGGATATCTGTCCCCGGACACCAGACATCCCTCGTGTCCTGGGATGTCTGCTCACAGGCACCAGACATCCCTCGTGTCCTGAGATGTCTACCCCCAGGCACCAGACACTCCCCGTGTCCAGGGATGTCTGCATCAGACACTAGACATCCCCCGTGTCCAGGGATGTCTGCATCAGACACCAGACATCCCCCGTGTCCAGGGATGTCTGCATCAGAGACCAGACATCCCCCGTGTCCAGGGATGTCTGCATCAGACACCAGACATCCCCCGTGTCCAGGGATGTCTGCATCAGACACCAGACATCCCCCGTGTCCAGGGATGTCTGCATCAGACACCAGACATCCCCCGTGTCCAGGGATGTCTGCATCAGACACCAGACATCCCCCGTGTCCAGGGATGTCTGCATCAGAGACCAGACATCCCCCGTGTCCAGGGATGTCTGCATCAGACACCAGACATCCCCCGTGTCCAGGGATGTCTGCATCAGAGACCAGACATCCCCCGTGTCCAGGGATGTCTGCATCAGAGACCAGACATCCCCCGTGTCCAGGGATGTCTGCATCAGAGACCAGACATCCCCCGTGTCCAGGGATGTCTGCATCAGACACCAGACATCCCCCGTGTCCAGGGATGTCTGCATCAGACACCAGACATCCCCCGTGTCCAGGGATGTCTGCATCATACACCAGACATCCCCCGTGTCCAGGGATGTCTGCATCAGACACCAGACATCCCCCGTGTCCAGGGATGTCTGCATCAGACACCAGACATCCCCCGTGTCCAAGGATGTCTGCATCAGAGACCAGACATCCCCCGTGTCCAGGGATGTCTGCATCAGACACCAGACATCCCCCGTGTCCAGGGATGTCTGCATCAGACACCAGACATCCCCCGTGTCCAAGGATGTCTGCATCAGACACCAGACATCCCCCGTGTCCAAGGATGTCTGCATCAGACACCAGACATCCCCCGTGTCCAGGGATGTCTGCATCAGACACCAGACATCCCGTGTCCGTGTCCAGAAGGATGTCTGCATCAGACACCAGACATCCCCCGTGTCCAAGGATGTCTGCATCAGACACCAGACATCCCCCGTGTCCAGGGATGTCTGCATCAGACATCCCCCGTGTCCAGACATCCCCCAGGGATGTGTCCATCCCCCGTGTCCAGGGATGTCTGCATCAGACACCAGACATCCCCCGTGTCCCATCAGAGACAAGACATCCCCCGTGTCCACGGATGTCTGCATCAGCCACCAGACATCCCCCGTGTCCAGGGATGTCTGCATCAGACACCAGACATCCCCCGTGTCCAGGGATGTCTGCATCAGACACCAGACATCCCCCGTGTCCAGGATGTCTGCATCAGACACCAGACATCCCCCGTGTCCAAGGATGTCTGCATCAGACACCAGACATCCCCCGTGTCCAAGGATGTCTGCATCAGACACCAGACATCCCCCGTGTCCAAGGATGTCTGCATCAGACACCAGACATCCCCCGTGTCCAAGGATGTCTGCATCAGACACCAGACATCCCCCGTGTCCAAGGATGTCTGCATCAGACACCAGACATCCCCCGTGTCCAAGGATGTCTGCATCAGACACCAGACATCCCCCGTGTCCAAGGATGTCTGCATCAGACACCAGACATCCCCCGTGTCCAAGGATGTCTGCATCAGACACCAGACATCCCCCGTGTCCAAGGATGTCTGCATCAGACACCAGACATCCCCCGTGTCCAAGGATGTCTGCATCAGACACCAGACATCCCCCGTGTCCAAGGATGTCTGCATCAGACACCAGACATCCCCCGTGTCCAAGGATGTCTGCATCAGACACCAGACATCCCCCGTGTCCAGGGATGTGCATGCATCATGTCTGCATCAGGCACCAGACATCCCCCGTGTCCAAGGATGTCTGCATCAGACACCAGACATCCCCCGTGTCCAGGGATGTCTGCATCAGACACCAGACATCCCCCGTGTCCAGGGATGTCTGCATCAGGCACCAGACATCCCCCGTGTCCAGGGATGTCTGCATCAGACACCAGACATCCCCCGTGTCCAGGGATGTCTGCATCAGAGACCAGACATCCCCCGTGTCCAAGGATGTCTGCATCAGAGACCAGACATCCCCCGTGTCCAGGGATGTCTGCATCAGACACCAGACATCCCCCGTGTCCAGGGATGTCTGCATCAGACACCAGACATCCCCCGTGTCCAGGGATGTCTGCATCAGACACCAGACATCCCCCAGGGATGTGTCCAAGGATGTCTGCATCAGACACCAGACATCCCCCGTGTCCAAGGATGTCTGCATCAGACACCAGACATCCCCCGTGTCCAAGGATGTCTGCATCAGACACCAGACATCCCCCGTGTCCAGGGATGTCTGCATCAGACACCAGACATCCCCCGTGTCCAAGGATGTCTGCATCAGACACCAGACATCCCCCGTGTCCAAGGATGTCTGCATCAGACACCAGACATCCCCCGTGTCCAAGGATGTCTGCATCAGACACCAGACATCCCCCGTGTCCAAGGATGTCTGCATCAGACACCAGACATCCCCCGTGTCCAAGGATGTCTGCATCAGACACCAGACATCCCCCGTGTCCAAGGATGTCTGCATCAGACACCAGACATCCCCCAGGGATGTGTCCAAGGATGTCTGCATCAGACACCAGACATCCCCCGTGTCCAAGGATGTCTGCATCAGACACCAGACATCCCCCGTGTCCAAGGATGTCTGCATCAGACACCAGACATCCCCCGTGTCCAAGGATGTCTGCATCAGAGACCAGACATCCCCGTGTCCAGGGATGTCTGCATCAGACACCAGACATCCCCCGTGTCCAGGGATGTCTGCATCAGACACCAGACATCCCCCGTGTCCAGGGATGTCTGCATCAGAGACCAGACATCCCCCGTGTCCAAGGATGTCTGCATCGGACACCAGACATCCCCCGTGTCCAGGGATGTCTGCATCAGGCACCAGACATCCCCCGTGTCCAGGGATGTCTGCATCAGACACCAGACATCCCCCGTGTCCAGGGATGTCTGCATCAGACACCAGACATCCCCCGTGTCCAGGGATGTCTGCATCAGACACCAGACATCCCCCGTGTCCAGGGATGTCTGCATCAGGCACCAGACATCCCCCGTGTCCAAGGATGTCTGCATCAGACACCAGACATCCCCCGTGTCCAGGGATGTCTGCATCAGACACCAGACATCCCCCGTGTCCAAGGATGTCTGCATCAGACACCAGACATCCCCCGTGTCCAGGGATGTCTGCATCAGACACCAGACATCCCCCGTGTCCAGGGATGTCTGCATCAGACACCAGACATCCCCCGTGTCCAGGGATGTCTGCATCAGGCACCAGACATCCCCCGTGTCCAGGGATGTCTGCATCAGACACTAGCCATCACCAGCTGACTTTTAATGATACCATCTTTACCTGTTCTTTTCCTCCTCTTTTGCTCCAACCTTCAATGACATTGTCGGACCCCTTTCACCACCTACTCTAATTCGCCGTGCTCTCTTCTATAGAGCTCCACCACGTGAATAGAGCCTCTGTGTGGCTCTAGGCTCCCGGCTGGCTCTGCCCAAACGTAGATTTTTGAGTTTTGATAAAATATATATTTTTGTTTTGTTTTTGTTGTATTTGTGGAAATGTTCAGGTGTCAGGGCTGTTCATCTCTTCTGTTTCATATGATTGTTATTGAAACAAAATCTTACGGGTTTATCAGATGGATTTTGTAATGTGTAGAGGCAGGGAGAGATAGATAGATAGATAGAGAGAGAGAGAGAGAGAGAGAGAGAGGGGGAGGGAGAGAGACAGACAGACAAAGAGGAGAGAATTCATCTGCTGAATTCTGGATTTTGCCAGTTTAGAAACTAATATATGTGAGAAAGTGAGTGAAAGATAGAAAAAGAAAAAGAAAGAAAGAAAAGTTAATCTCTAAAGTACTGCTTTTCAAACTCAACTGAAGAAGCATTTCTAGATTTTACTATATATATATATATATATATATATATATATATATATATATATATATATATATATATATATATATATATATATATATATATATAATATATATATATATATATATATATATGTCCCCTGCATGAGGAGCTCTCACTGCCAGGAGGCGGGCTCTATCCTTCCCTGATACACTGAAGCATTGTTGAGGCTATTTTCTCTACTATTGGGCCATCCCAGTGCGACTGTTTGTAGTTGTTGGGGGGAGCAGGTCTGGTTTCAGAGCCCGTTAGATTATCCCAGATCATTGCTCCGTCAATGAACTTTTGGTCCTGGACTCCAGTCTTGTCCCTAAGATGTTCAGGGAAAATCGCTGCTACAAGCCTTCTGGATGCAATACATGAGGACAGAAAAGCAGGTAGTGCAATCTGTGATGACTTGCGGACACCAGTGCCTCCTATTCTGGCTGGAACTGTAGCTTGGTTCCACTGCCCGTCTTCGAGAGTAAGATTAACCACTTTCGTAAAAATCTGCCTCAGGATACTGTCATATTCGTGCAGTATAGAGTTATCATATGAAGGTGCACATCTTAGGAAATATATCAACCTGGGCAGACTCAAGCACTTTGTGAGAAGTGTGTGTATATATATATATATGCAAAACAACCACTCTGAAAGAATAGAGAAATTCCAAGCGCTTTCGTGACTACTCACATGATAATGTGAGTAGTCACGAAAGCGCTTGGAATTTCTCTATTCTTTCAGAGTGGTTCTTTTGCATATTCTGAAATCACCTGTTTACTGTGATCTTATTGCACACACACACACACACACACACACACACACACACACACACACACACACACACACACACACACACACACACACACACACACACACACACACATATATATATATATATATATATATATATATATATATATATATATATATATATATATATATATATATATATATATATATGCAACGCAAATGTAAATGATATGTAAATAACCTTTGTATGTAAATAACCTTTGTAATGAGTGTAGCAAAAAGAATATTGTTGCGGTTAGTAAAGATTATTTAGAGTTTTATACAGTAGGGATTCACATGCATTTTATTCTCCAGGGAATTTTCCTCAGAGTATTGTCGCTATTGTTGTTGTATCCGTGTATAAACGCTACAGCTGTTTTACTGTATGCACTACAGCTGTATTACTATATACACTGCAGCTGTATTGCTGTGTAAACAGTACAGCAGTATCACTGTATAAAGACCACTGCAGCTGTATTACTGTATAAACACCACTACAATTGTATTACTGTATAAACACCACTGTACGTCTTACAAGACGTACAGTGGCTTGGTGAGTCTTGCAAGACGTACAGTGGCTTGGTGAGTCTTGCAAGACGTACAGTGGCTTGGTGAGTCTTGCAAGACGTACAGTGGCTTGGTGAGTCTTGCAAGACGTACAGTGGCTTGGTGAGTCTTACAAGACGTACAGTGGCTTGGTGAGTCTTACAAGACGTACAGTGGCTTGGTGAGTCTTGCAAGACGTACAGTGGCTTGGTGAGTCTTGCAAGACGTACAGTGGCTTGGTGAGTCTTGCAAGACGTACAGTGGCTTGGTGAGTCTTGCAAGACGTACAGTGGCTTGGTGAGTCTTGCAAGACGTACAGTGGCTTGGTGAGTCTTGCAAGACGTACAGTGGCTTGGTGAGTCTTACAAGACGTACAGTGGCTTGGTGAGTCTTGCAAGACGTACAGTGGCTTGGTGAGTCTTACAAGACGTACAGTGGCTTGGTGAGTCTTGCAAGACGTACAGTGGCTTGGTGAGTCTTGCAAGACGTACAGTGGCTTGGTGAGTCTTGCAAGACGTATAGTGGCTTTGTGAGTCTTACAAGACGTACAGTGGCTTGGTGAGTCTTGCAAGACGTACAGTGGCTTGGTGAGTCTTACAAGACGTACAGTGGCTTGGTGAGTCTTACAAGATGTACAGTGGCTTGGTGAGTCTTGCAAGACGTACAGTGGCTTGGTGAGTCTTACAAGACGTACAGTGGCTTGGTGAGTCTTGCAAGACGTACAGTGGCTTGGTGAGTCTTGCAAGACGTACAGTGGCTTGGTGAGTCTTGCAAGACGTACAGTGGCTTGGTGAGTCTTAAAAGACGTACAGTGGCTTGGTGAGTCTTGCAAGACGTACAGTGGCTTGGTGAGTCTTGCAAGACGTACAGTGGCTTGGTGAGTCTTGCAAGACGTACAGTGGCTTGGTGAGTCTTGCAAGACGTACAGTAGCTTGGTGTGTCTTGCAAGACGTACAGTAGCTTGGTGAGTCTTGCAAGACGTACAGTGGCTTGGTGAGTCTTGCAAGACGTACAGTGGCTTGGTGAGTCTTACAAGACGTACAGTAGCTTGGTGAGTCTTGCAAGAGGTACAGTAGCTTGGTGAGTCTTGCAAGACGTACAGTGGCTTGGTGAGTCTTGCAAGACGTACAGTGGCTTGGTGAGTCTTTCAAGACGTACAGTAGCTTGGTGAGTCTTGCAAGACGTACAGTAGCTTGGTGAGTCTTGCAAGACGTACAGTAGCTTGGTGAGTCTTGCAAGACGTACAGTGACTTGGTGAGTCTTGCAAGACGTACAGTGGCTTGGTGAGTCTTGCAAGACGTACAGTGGCTTGGTGAGTCTTGCAAGACGTACAGTGGCTTGGTGAGTCTTGCAAGACGTACAGTGGCTTGGTGAGTCTTGCATGACGTACATTGGCTTGGTGAGTCTTGCATGACGTACAGTGGCTTGGTGAGTCTTGCAAGACGTACAGTGGCTTGGTGAGTCTTGCAAGACGTACAGTGGCTTGGTGAGTCTTGCAAGACGTACATTGGCTTGGTGAGTCTTGCATGACGTACAGTGGCTTGGTGAGTCTTGCAAGACATACAGTGGCTTGGTGAGTCTTGCATGACGTACAGTGGCTTGGTGAGTCTTGCAAGACATACAGTGGCTTGGTGAGTCTTGCATGACGTACGGTGGCTTGGTGAGTCTTGCAAGACGTACAGTGGCTTGGTGAGTCTTGCATGACGTACAGTGGCTTGGTGAGTCTTGCAAGACGTACAGTGGCTTGGTGAGTCTTGCATGACGTACGGTGGCTTGGTGAGTCTTGCAAGACGTACAGTGGCTTGGTGAGTCTTGCAAGACGTACGGTGACTTGGCGAGTCTTGCAAGACGTACAGTGGCTTGGTGAGTCTTGCAAGACGTACAGTGGCTTGGTGAGTCTTGCATGACGTACAGTGGCTTGGTGAGTCTTGCATGACGTACAGTGGCTTGGTGAGTCTTGCAAGACGCAAAGTGGCTTGGCGAGTCTTGCAAGACGTACAGTGGCTTGGTGAGTCTTGCAAGACGTACAGTGGCTTAGTGAGTCTTGCAAGACACAAAGTGGCTTGGTGAGTCTTGCAAGACGTACAGTGGCTTGGTGAGTCTTGCAAGACGTACAGTGGCTTGGTGAGTCTTGCAAGACGTACAGTGGCTTGGTGAGTCTTGCAAGACGTACAGTGGCTTGGTGAGTCTTGCAAAACGTACAGAAGCTTGGTGAGTCTTGCAAGACGTACAGTGGCTTGGTGAGTCTTGCAAGACGTACAGTGGCTTGGTGAGTCTTGCAAGACGTACAGTGGCTTGGTGAGTCTTGCAAGACACAAAGTGGCTTGGTGAGTCTTGCAAGACGGACAGTGGCTTGGTGAATCTTGCAAGACACAAAGTGGTTTGGTGAGTCTTGCAAGACGTACAGTGGCTTAGTGAGTCTTGCAAGACACAAAGTGGCTTGGTGAGTCTTGCAAGACGGACAGTGGCTTGGTGAATCTTGCAAGACACAAAGTGGTTTGGTGAGTCTTGCAAGACGTACAGTGGCTTGGTGAGTCTTGCAAGACGTACAGTGGCTTGGTAAGTCTTGCAAGACGCAAAGTGGCTTGGTAAGTCTTGCAAGGCACAAAGTGGCTTGGTAAGTCTTGCAAGGCACAAAGTGGCTTGGTGAGTCTTGCAAGACACAAAGTGGCTTGCTATAAAGTGGCTTGGTAAGAGAGTTGAAAACTGTCTTACCAGTGAGATAGAGAAGTGTTTTGTTATGGGGAGAAAGAAGGAAGAGGAGGGAGGGGGAGGAGGAGGAGGAGGAAGAAGGAAAGGAGCAGAAAGAAGATGAGGAAGAAGAAAAAGAGGAGGAAGCGGAGTGAGAGGAAGAATAATGAGGACAGAGATGTGGCTGCTAACATCACCGTAACAATTTCTTCATTTTTCCATTTTTTTTTTTTGCTATTTAGAAACTTTTATTAACTGACCTTGAGAGAATAATATACTATAATATATCACAGGATAATATAGGATAATATATCACAGGATAATATAGGATAATATATCACAGGATATCACAGGATAATATATCACAGGACAATATAGGATAATATATCACAGGATAATATATCACAGGATAATATATCACAGGATAATATATCACAGGATAATATATCACAGGACAATATAGGATAATATATCACAGGATAATATATCACAGGATAATATATCACAGGACAATATAGGATAATATATCACAGGATAATATATCACAGGACAATATAGGATAATATATCACAGGATAATATATCACAGGATAATATAGGATAATATATCACAGGACAATATACTATAATATATCACAGGATAATATAGGATAATATATCACAGGATAATATAGGATAATATATCACAGGATAATATAAGATAATATATCACAGGATAATATATCACAGGATAATATAGGATAATATATCACAGGATAATATATCACAGGATAATATATCACAGGACAATATAGGATAATATATCACAGGATAATATATCACAGGATAATATAGGATAATATATCACAGGATAATATATCACAGGATAATATATCACAGGACAATATACTATAATATATCACAGGATAATATAGGATAATATATCACAGGATAATATAGGATAATATATCACAGGATAATATAAGATAATATATCATAGGATAATATAGGATAATATATCACAGGATAATATATCACAGGATAATATATCACAGGATAATATATCACAGGATAATATAGGATAATATATCACAGGATAATATAGGATAATATATCACAGGATAATATAGTATAATATATCACAGGATAATATAGGATAATATATCACAGGATAATATAGGATAATATATCACAGGATAATATAGGATAATATATCACAGGATAATATAGGATAATATATCACAGGATAATATAGGATAATATATCACAGGATAATATAGGATAATATATCACAGGATAATATAGGATAATATATCACAGGATAATATAGGATAATATATCACAGGATAATATAGGATAATATATCACAGGATAATATATCACAGGACAATATAGGATAATATATCACAGGATAATATAGGATAATATATCACAGGATAATATAGGATAATATATCACAGGATAATATAGGATAATATATCACAGGACAATATAGGATAATATATCACAGGATAATATAGGATAATATATCACAGGACAATATAGGATAATATATCACAGGATAATATAGGATAATATATCACAGGATAATATATCACAGGATAATATAGGATAATATATCACAGGATAATATAGGATAATATATCACAGGATAATATAGGATAATATATCACAGGATAATATAGGATAATATATCACAGGACAATATAGGATAATATATCACAGGATAATATATCACAGGATAATATAGGATAATATATCACAAGATAATATATCACAGGACAATATACTATAATATATCACAGGATAATATATCACAGGATAATATAGGATAATATATCACAAGATAATATATC
>NW_027195030.1:867500-870000 GCF_038502225.1 Cherax quadricarinatus
TCAATTACCTATCCTTCAACAGGTATCTCTACCGGCAAGATTGATTACTTTAATTTCATATCTCTGGGCAGTAAATTAAACCGGGTCTGGGTAGAGAGAGTGAAAGAGAGAAAAAGAGAGAAAGCGAATACTTTCAGGGGAGGGAGGGGAGGGGGGAGGAGTCTTTGTAAATGGTGAAAAAAATCATTTGTCTCCTCCTGGAATCCGATAATCTTAACCGTCTCAATATCCTACCTAGGCAAGGCTTTAGCCGCTGCTGGGATGATTGCAAGCTTTGTATATTTTGAGTGCGTAGTGGAGTGCCATCCACTGCAGCTGGTGACGTTGATCATCCCCCCAGAGTACTCTTTACTGGGGAGCGGGGGAAAGGGGAATTCGAGAGGTGGGGAGGAATCCAAAAAAATTGATATTCTAGAATGGCGTGAGACGTTATGTGAACATGGGGATACTGGAGTTGTATTTGTGTCGAGAGTACAAGACTTGATAAATCTCCGGAGAGAGCGGGATATGATGAAGCTCTACACAGAGCAAGCCATGCCTTAACAAAGACCTACACAGACCGAAACGTGACTTGATAAAGCTCTACACAGACCAAGACATGGCTTAATTTGAAGACCAGTAACTTGCCTGCCGGATGCCGTGTCAGAGACAACTTCAGTTGTTGCATCCTCAGGTATACAAAATCTAAAGGACTTGTCACTGAATCTGCTTGGCTGCACCTGAAGGATATATATATATATATATATATATATATATATATATATATATATATATATATATATATATATATATATATATATATATATAAACTTGCGATTTTACATTCCGAACTTAACGAAAAAAATATATTTCATTGTTTATTATTAAATTATTGTAAACTTATCTAAAATATATTTAGTTGGATTAGGCTAAATTAAATTGCGTTTGTTATAATAAGGTTAGGTAAGTTTTCTAAGGTTCTTATGGTACAAAATTATTAATTTTTACATTAACATATGTGAAAAAATATATCTTTAAGCGTATAAAAGAAAGTTTTAAAAAGGACTTAATTTTAAATGAGTTCTTGCTAATTGACCAATTTTACCTATTCGGCACGACATATATGTATATATAAGGTGATCTTAGGTGTTAAGTGTCGACCCAGGAACCTGCAGAACGACCGAGAGAGACTTTCCTAAGGATAAATTGTTAAGGCATCAAGATACGATTGGGAAGTTACTCCAGGAGATTTTTAATTTTAGCCAAAGTGACCGGAATTCTCTGACTGGAATTGAGACATCATAGAGGTAGTTGAGGACTGCTTGTAGTGAAGCAGTTAGTGACAGAACTAGGCAGAGGGAATGACCTGATTGTGTCGACCAGTAAGATCCTTGTAAATATCCTAGAGATCGTAGTTTGAAGGTACTTGTTGAACGTTTACAGCAATTGACAAAGCCTCAGTGGGCGATACATAGCATTAATAAAAGCTTTCTTTGTTGAAATTGACATTTTGCTACTACCTCTTGGCTCATGCCCACTGGCCATTAATATATATATATATATATATATATATATATATATATATATATATATATATATATATATATATATATATATATATATATATATATGAAATTCTGTAGATATAAGAGGAGGAAAGAGTTATTTTTACTGTGGAAATAAAGTAAGATTAATTGTTTCTTCTTGGCAGCTTCTCCAGGTTATTAAGATGTGAGGTGGGCAGATAGACAGTGGGTCTCTCTCTTCCTTCCCAAGCCCTCTTTTTCTATCTCCTTCTCTTCCTTCTCAAACCCCAAGGGACGCTCCCCAGCCTTCCCCAGCGATCGTTCTGTCTCCGTCTCACGTTCTAATAAGGAGGAAGGTTCCCTGTGGGGAACGAGGCAGCTGGTGTAGTGGAAGACAGGTAAGAGAACACAGGTGTGAGGATGGGAGGTGAGGGAAGGAGCAAGACAGGGAGGTATGATGTAGGAGGCACGAGGGAGGTTTGAAGGAGAGAGGTGGGAAGTAGGTAAGTGAGAGAGAGAGAATTTAGAGTGTGGGGGATATGATTGAGAATGTGCAAAGGAAAGAGGAAGAGAGAGTGGGAGGTAAGGGAGGGAGGCATGATGGAGATGCAAGGGAGGAAGGTAAGAGAGAGAGACAGAGAGGGATGGAGGGAGGGAAGAGGTGCAAGTGAGGGAGGAACTGAGGGAGACTAGTAAGGGAGTGAGGGAAGAAGAGGTAAATGAGAAACATGGAGTGAAGGGTAAAAAGAGGAAGAGAATTTAAGGGAGAGATGAAGAACATGAATAGTAGTGACGAGGAGAGAGAGAGAGAGAGAGATGCTGCTTGAAGCATATCGATCAAGCCTAAGGCCAGTCTGTCTCTGAGGGATGTGCAGGAGAGAGCAGAGATGAGGAATACGAAAAGAGAGATAGAGATAGAGAGAGAGAGAGAGAGAGAGAGGGACAGAGACAGAGTCAAGGGAGAAAGAATAATGCAGAAATAGAGAGAGATGACT
>NW_027195030.1:875000-877500 GCF_038502225.1 Cherax quadricarinatus
TGTGCATCATTTACTAAGAGATACCCGAGAATATACGTGTGCATCATTTACAAAGAGATACTCGAGAATATACGTGTGCATCATTTACTAAGAGATACTTGAGAATATACGTGTGCATCATTTACTAAGAGATACTCGAGAATATACGTGTGCATCATTTACTAAGAGATACTTGAGAATATACGTGTGCATCATTTACAAAGAGATACCCGAGAATATACGTGTGCATCGTTTACTAAGAGATATTCGAGAATATACGTGTGCATCATTTACTAAGAGATACTTGAGAATATACGTGTGCATCATTTACAAAGAGATACCCGAGAATTTACTAAGAGATACTCGAGAATATACGTGTGCATCATTTACTAAGAGATACTCGAGAATATACGTGTGCATCATTTACTAAGAGATACTTGAGAATATGCGTGTGCATCATTTACAAAGAGATAACCCGAGAATATACGTGTGCATCATTTACAAAGAGATACCCGAGAATATACGTGTGCATCGTTTACTAAGAGATACTCGAGAATATACGTGTGCATCATTTACTAAGAGATACTTGAGAATATACGTGTGCATCATTTACAAAGAGATACCCGAGAATTTACTAAGAGATACTCGAGAATATACGTGTGCATCATTTACTAAGAGATACTTGAGAATATACGTGTGCATCGTTTATTAAGAGATACCCGAGAATATACGTGTGCATCATTTACAAGGTGGTGTTCAGGAATATAGGTATACAGTACGTTGTAGTGACTCAATACAACGAGACGCAAGTATTATGCATGTCTGATTAACGAGTGACCTTTTCATATATATATTTACGTCTCTATCCCGGCTAGAAATTCTCTTCACCCGACGCTCTCTTCCTAGGCCGAATTTCTTTTTTCCCCTAGTGTATTGAGTTCCAGAAATCTAAAATATATTCTTAATGAACGCATGACTCACTGTGCAGTACGTGATGATGATGATGATTAATAATAATTATAAGAATGTATAATTTTTTGAGTATTCACCTGTTAAAATGAAAGTGCTTATTTTATACCACCATGTGAGGGGATTCATTATATATATATATATATATATATATATATATATATATATATATATATATATATATATATATATATATATATATATATATATATATATATATAATGTCGTGCCGAATATGTAACACTGGTCAATTAGCAAGAACTCATTTAAAATTAAGTCCTTTCGAAAATTTTCTCTTATACGTTTAAAGATATATTTTTTTTCATTGATGTTAATGTAAAAATTTATAATTTTGCACCGAAAGAATCTTAGAAAACTTACCTAACCTTATTATAACAAGAACAATTTATTTTAGCCTAACCCAACTAAATATATTTTAGATTTGTTTACAATAATTTAATACTAAACAAACAGTGAAATATATTTTTTTTCGTTAGGTTCAGAATGATTTTGGCGAAATTATTGCATACACAAATTTTCACTTGTCCTATATGGCAAGATGAGCGTTGCTATTTAAGCCAAGATCGCAAGTTCTGCCTATTCGGCACGACATATACATTGGCATTATTATTTGGTCTCTATTGTCCTTTAGATGTGTTCAAGTTCTTTGTGGATTCACTCGCTGCTGACTCGGTTATTTTTCTTATCAAATTGTAACTGGTTTTGTATGTATGTGATATTTTCATCTTTCCAGTTTATAGTGTGGCTGTGGATCTACAAGTGCTGGAACTGGGTTCAGCTTCCCAGTTTAGTGTGGTTGTGGTTTCTCTTATTCTGGGACTAGGTTGAACTTTCCTGTGTAACTCACTCACATTGTGTGTTATACGCAGTGGGTATGATAAAGCTCGTGGAGTAGAGAGAGAGAGGACCTAGTAGTGACAAGTGAAGAGGCGGGGTCAGGAGCTATGAATCGACCCCTGCAACCACAATTAGGTGAGTACACACACACACACACACACACACACACACACACACACACACACACACACACACACACACACACACACACACACACACACACACACACACACACAGGTGGACAAAGACTGTGTCCCAGAGATGGGACACAACAACAAGGGGACACAGTTGGAAGTTGAAGACACAAATGAATCACAGGGATGTTAGGAAGTATTTCTTCAGCCACAGAGTAGTCAGGAAGTGGAATAGTTTGAGAAGCGATGTAGTGGAGGCAGAATCCATACATAGCTTTAAACAGAGGTATGATAAAGCTCACGGTTCAGGGAGAGTGACCTAGTAGCGACCAGTGAAGAGGCGGGGCCAGGAGCTTGGAGTCGACCCCTGCAACCTCAACTAGGTGAGTACACACACACACACACACACACACACACACACACACACACACACACACACACACACACACACACACACCAGGCCCACGCAGTAAGAGTTGCTATTGAATATACAAAGAATAGGTTATGTGGTAACCTTGCTCAGTCTCCCCTCACAGCTGTTGACACTCTCTCTCTCTCTC
>NW_027195030.1:885000-957500 GCF_038502225.1 Cherax quadricarinatus
GAGACCATGAAACACTGTTGAGTTTTGTGGAACACTGTGTGTACTCATCTAGTTGTGGTTGCAGGGGTCGAGTCATAGTTTCTGGCTCCGCCTCTTTCACTGATCGCTACTAGGTCCTCGCTCTCCCTGCTCTATGAGTTTTATCATACCTCTTCTTAAAGCTATATATGGATCCTGCCTCCACTATATCACTTCCCAGACTATTCCACTTCCTGACAACTCTGTGACTGAAGAAATGCTTCGTAGCATCCTTGTGATTCATCCGAGTCTTCAACTTCTAATGGTGACCCCTTGTTGCTCTGTGTCCCATCTCTGGAACATTCTGTCTCTGTCCACCTTGTCAGTTCTTCTCAGCATTTTATATGTCCTAATCATATCCCCCTATCTCTCCTGTCCTCCAGTGTCGTCAAGTCGGTTTCTCTTAACCTCTCCTTGTAGTCCCTTAGCTCCGGGACTAATCTTGTTGCAAACCTTTGCACTTTCTCTAATTCGCTTATGTGCTTGGCTAGGTGTGGGTTCCAAACTGGTGCCACATACTCCAACATAGGCCTCACGTACACAGTGTAAAGAGTCCTGAACGATTCCTTATTGAGATGTCGGAATGCTATTCTTAGGTTTGCTAGGCGCCCATATGCTGCAGCAGTTATTTGGTTGATGTGCGCTTCAGGAGATGTGCCTGGTGTTATACTCACCCCAAGATCCTTTTCCTTGAGTGAGGTTTGTAGTGTCTGGCCCCCCTAGACTGTACTTCGTCTGCGGTCTTCTTTGTTCTTCCCCAGTCTTCATGACTTTGCACTTAGTGGGGTTGAACTCCAGGAGCCAGTTTCAGGACCAGGCTTTCAGCCTGTCCAGATCTCTTTGTTTTCCTACCTGGTCCTTGTCCGATTGAATTTTTCTCATTAACTTCACATCATCTGCAAACAGGAACACTTCGGAGTCTATTCCTCCCGTCATGTAGTTCACATAAACCAGAAACAGCACCGGTCCTAGGACTGACCCCTGTGGGACCCCGCTCGTTTGTGTGTGTGTGTGTGTGTGTGTGTGTGTGTGTGTGTGTGTGTGTGTGTGTGTGTGTGTGTGTGTGTGTGTGTGTGTGTACACTTGCATGAAGTTACTATGAGAAATATATACCATAAAGATAACCAAAAAAAATCGGGAGACTTAGAGCACTAAAGTTTCACAGTTCCCAGGAAGTTCTTAGCACCGACTGCGAGAAGTTGTCAAGTCACTCATTAAGAGGAATAACTCTGATGTTTTAAATATTTATGTCACGTGCTGAGACCCGCCCTTCACCGCCTCGTCCTCACAGTGAACGTAACGAACGTATTTCCAGCGATTTTAAGCGCCTGTGAAGTCTTTTCCTCTGTTTCCCCACTGCCAGACGTTATTCGTCCTATTTCACTATATATATTGGCAGGGTTTTGAGCTTAAACATCTTATCCCCCCCACTCACACCCACCTACACATACATACATACATACATATCGCCTTTAATTACATGGCTGACGTCTGTCTTACAGCAGTAAGTTACATTCTTGCAGATATGAACAGAGACAAATGTTATCTTTGTGTTGTGTGTTGGAGTGGAAAAATTTGAGCACACATTGTGTATAGAAGCAGCTGTAATATATACCGTAGTATATTCTTGGTCACAGATAATTTAAGAAGTCAGGTTGTATGTTGCAAGTCAAGATTGTAGCCTCCATAGGGTAAAGACTGGAGATCATTTGAGTTTTGAATTTCTTAGATTTAAAACGTGATGGTTTCTGTATCTAAGTGATTCTTCGTAAGGCTTTAATAATGTTAAGTAATGTTTATTTATACCTAGCAGTTATTTTTCCCCTCCGGGCTTAGGGACTTGTCTTTGGAGAGGACTGACGAAATTACCGGTGGAACCTCAGACTGCCTTGTGTAGTGATTTTACATTTTAATGCTAGAATGGGGCACTTGCGTATAGCTGGGGACACTTATCAAAGGAAAGATTTCTCTACGAGAGGTTTGATCGTTGTGATGATGCCACTCGTGGCGACAAGTCGTGAAGTATACGCCTGTGCTCTTCTAAGCAATTTGTCGATATCACCATGCCATTAACAACCTCAATTTCAACCGAGTTGATTTCGGTTAATTGATACGCTAGTTTGGCACTAAACTAGAAGCTATTACGTAAGTATGACTGATTTTAACTTGATCTTAAATCTGTCACTATCTTATGCTATTTTTGACCTGCCTTACTTAAGATGAGGAATTAGACACATGTGCAGCATCTGGGTATCTTTATTTGTAGACCCCTCAAGGAAGGTTCCTTGATGTTGGTGAGGGGCTCTTGATTTAGGGAATTGGATCTGTGCTCCAGTTCCCCGAATTAAGCCTGAATGCCTTCCACATTATCCCCCCCAGGCGCTGTATAATCCTCCGGGTTTAGCGCTTCCCCCTTGATTATAATAATAATAATAATTTATTTGTAGACGTTTCGCCATCCAGTGGCTTTATCAATACAAATTCAAGGACTTGATGGAAAGACTGCAGAACTGTATCAGTCCCTCAGCCTTGGAGCTGAAGAGCACCTTAGTCTTGGTTTTCTTCCTCAGCTGCCTTAGGGTATCTTACGCTATCTTTATGGACGCTATAATATAATAATATATTCATTTACTACAAGTACATGTACAAGGTATAGAGATCCAGATGACATCACTGATATACTACTAATAGCAAGCTGCTTGTTATGCAGAACATTTCGGGCAAATTAGGTCAGTTTTGTCCCAGGATGCAACCCATACCAATCGACTAACACCCAGGTACTCATTTTGAATAGGTGGGTGAACAGGGACAGGGACAGCAGATGTCTTATGGAAACACGTCCCTAATGTTTTCCAGCCGTACCGGAGGAGATTCGAACCCCGGACCTCAGTGTGTGAGCTTTCACTCTCATCTTTCTTCTGCTGTATTTCTGTGCCTACTAGTTGATTCTGTGATGACTTGTTATCTTGACTCTTACCTGATGTTAATTTTGTGTATTTAGGTCTGCTGTCTTATTTTATTTTGCTTATGTTATTTTGTGTTCATGTATTTGTGTCTGCTGTCTTCTTGTGCTGTCTAGTGTTTATGTTGTGTGTGCGTGTCTGCTGAGTTCCCCATAGAGGTTGGTCGTGTCTGCTGAGTCCCCTTGAAGGTGGGACATGTCTGCTGAGTCCCCCGTGGAGGTTGGTCGTGTCTGCTGAGCCCGAATCTTCATAGGGAATGACTGAGAGAATCCATTACTGTAATGATTCTTTTGTGCAGACTACAGCAGAGAGGACAGGTTGAATGCTGCTTCTGATGCTGCTGCTGCTGCTCGTATAATGTCCATTGCTACCCAGAGAACGTTTTAATTCCCTGTCTTCCCTTCCGTGTAACATCTGTATTCCAATTCTCTCTTCCTTCGCCCCGGCACCGGCCAGAGAGCCGTGGTCCCGGCTCTTCCTCCAGCGGTGGCCAAAAGCTCCAGCTGCGGGGCATCGTATGACTTAAGAACCCGCGTCAGTAAGCACTTGTTTTGTTTCCTGACCTAAATTTTCATGGCCCTGGTGATCCCACCAGAATATATATATATATATATATATATATATATATATATATATATATATATATATATATATATATATATATATATATATATATATATGTCGTGCCGAATAGGCAGAACTTGCGATCTTGGCTTAAATAGCAATGTTCATCTTGCCATATAGGACAAGTGAAAATTTGTATATGCAATAATTTCGCCAAAATAATTCTGAACCTAACGAAAAAAATATATTTCACTGTGTTTGTTTAATATTAAATTATTGTAAATAAATCTAAAATATATTTAGTTGGGTTAGGCTAAAATAAATTGCGCTTGTTATAATAAGGTTAGGTAAGTTTTCTAAGTTCCTTTAGGTGCAAAATTATAAATTTTTGCATCAACATTAATGAAAAAATTATATCTTTAAACGTATAAGAAAATTTTTTAGAAAGGACTTAATTTTAAATGAGTTCTTGCTAATTGACCAGTTTCACATATTCGGCACGACATATATATATATATGTATATATATATATATATATATATATATATATATATATATGTATATATATATATTCTGAGAAAGAGAGGGGGAGATGAGAGGAAGATAGAAATAAATGAGGAGGTAGGGAGTAGAGCATGTGGAGAGACACGGGGAGACTGCTTCATTCATGAGAGGGCCAGGACCAGGCCAGGGCCAGGGCCAGGGCCAGGGAAGGGGTAGACTGGCCGGTGGTACCACTATGAACAATACCAGAACAGTATCAGTGGGCGGGAAGGAATATCCAGTATATATATTTAACGTTCCTCGGAGACCTCTCTCTCTCTCTCTCTCTCTCTCTCTCTCTCTCTCTCTCTCTCTCTCTCTCTCTCTCTCTCTCTCTCTCTCTCTCTCTCACTCCTACGTCCGCTTTAACACCCAGGTATTGCATGTAGCGCACCGGCTCCTCTCTTTACTAAGACCTCTGAAAGATTTCCACACATGCAAATCCTCAGACGAAATACTCATTCCGAGCTTCAAAAACATTAGCGGCGAAGACAAGACTCGGGTGTAGAGCTGGCTTTTATTGAGCTCTACATAGAGCTCCGCTTTTTAACAGCTCTTGTAGAAATCTACGTAGAGCCCTTTGTAGAACTCTTTCAGGTTTTAAACCATTCTTCAGGCGAGATACGACCTTTACAGTTCAGAGCCTGTCCTCGATAATAATTACAATAATAATATGTGCAATAATAATACTGTATAATAATAATATCTATACAATAATAATATATGTACAGTAATATTTGGTCACTAAGAACAATAATAATATCTGTACAACAACATTAATAATATCTGTACAGTAATAATAATATTTGTTAACTAATAACAACAATAATAATATATGTACAACAATAATAATTGTACAATAATATTTGTTCACTAACAATAATAATAATGTCTATACAACAGCAATAATAATATCTGTACAATAATACTAATAATTAATATCGGTACAGTATAAGGTTTTTGACCTCAGGTCAACAACAGTGTTTAGAGTGGCTGTTAGCTTCAGTAACGTCGTAATAACGGAAGCATTGGTAACTGCTGGTGGATAATGGTTGGAAAAGTGCTTACCATTGAGTCCAGGGGAGCTGGTGTAATGGTCTCGGACCACTTCTTTCTTTAAGAGTCCTCGATGCCGTGCTCAGCTCCTGAGAGAACAGTTATGTTATGTAGTTCCTTCCAGGATTTTACAATGATATAAATCCTAGGGAGAGTTTTCTTTTTTTCTTTTTCCTTTTTTTTTTGGGGGGGGGACGATAAAGTTAAAATCCCGTACGCAACTATTCTCAGTTTATTGTCGGCTAAATTAGTAATTTTGAGATTTAATTGCTATCTTATAATAATAATGTCTTTATTTCTACAAGTACATGTACAAGGTATACAGACCATAGTTGACATCAGTGACATACTATATAGAAAGCCGCTTGTTATGCAGAGCATTTCCTGCAAATTAGGTCAATTTTGTCCTTAGGATGTGACCCACACCAGTCGACTAACACCCAGATGCCTATTTTGTTGATAGACAGGGGCAGCAGGTGTCTTAAGGAAACGCTCTTCATTGTTTCCACCCGTACCGGGGATCGAACAGGAGTTTAAACTATTTCTTATTCGTCTTTGCCTTACGGAAGAAGGGGTCAGAAATAGCCGAGATCACGAAGCTAGCAATCCACGAGGGCCTACAAGACCAGGGATTTGTAAAATAAATAGTGGTATGAGATTACCGGACGGGACCGGGAGCTGGAATTCAACCCCCCAGCAACCCCAAACAGGCAAGCACAAGTTGAAGAGTAAGACACGTGCAACATTTGGGAATCTGTACTGAGAAACGTTTCGCCAACCAGTGGCTTCTTCAATCCAAATACAAAGAAGAACGGTAGAATAAGTGAAGTAGTTTGAGGTAATCAGTCCCTCAGCCTGGAGTTGAGGGACTGATTACCTCAAACTACTACTATTATTCCACCACCACTGAAGAAGTCAATGACTGTCGAAACGTTTCATCAGTAAAGATTTCCAAATGTTGCATAAGTCTCTCATTTTTCAACTTGTCGGTTTTCTAAACCATTTATATCACAGAAGTACAAGCCACGCCACTAGGAGTACAAGCCACGCCACTAGGAGTACAAGCCACGCCACTAGGAGTACAAGCCACGCCACTAGGAGTACAAGCCACGCCACTAGAATACAAGCCACGCCACTAGGAGTACAAGCCACGTTCTCAGAATACAAGCCACGCCACTAGGAGTACAAGCCACGTTCTCAGAATACAAGCCACGCCACTAGGAGTACAAGCCACGCCACTAGGAGTACAAGCCACGCCACTAGAATACAAGCCACGCCACTAGGAGTACAAGCCACGTTCTCAGAATACAAGCCACGCCACTAGGAGTACAAGCCACGTTCTCAGAATACAAGCCACGCCACTAGGAGTACAAGCCACGTTCTCAGAATACAAGCCACGCCACTAGGAGTACAAGCCACGTTCTCAGAATACAAGCCACGCCACTAGGAGTACAAGCCACGTTCTCAGAATACAAGCCACGCCACTAGGAGTACAAGCCACGTTCTCAGAATACAAGCCACGCCACTAGGAGTACAAGCCACGTTCTCAGAATACAAGCCACGCCACTAGGAGTACAAGCCACGTTCTCAGAATACAAGCCACGCCACTAGGAGTACAAGCCACGTTCTCAGAATACAAGCCACGCCACTAGGAGTACAAGCCACGTTCTCAGAATACAAGCCACGCCACTAGGAGTACAAGCCACGTTCTCAGAATACAAGCCACGCCACTAGGAGTACAAGCCACGTTCTAAGAATACAAGCCACGCCACTAGGAGTACAAGCCACGTTCTCAGAATACAAGCCACGCCACTAGGAGTACAAGCCACGTTCTCAGAATACAAGCCACGCCACTAGGAGTACAAGCCACGTTCTCAGAATACAAGCCACGCCACTAGGAGTACAAGCCACGTTCTCAGAATACAAGCCACGCCACTAGGAGTACAAGCCACGTTCTCAGAATACAAGCCACGCCACTAGGAGTACAAGCCACGTTCTCAGAATACAAGCCACGCCACTAGGAGTACAAGCCACGTTCTCAGAATACAAGCCACGCCACTAGGAGTACAAGCCACGTTCTCAGAATACAAGCCACGCCACTAGGAGTACAAGCCACGTTCTCAGAATACAAGCCACGCCACTAGGAGTACAAGCCACGTTCTAAGAATACAAGCCACGCCACTAGGAGTACAAGCCACGTTCTCAGAATACAAGCCACGCCACTAGGAGTACAAGCCACGTTCTCAGAATACAAGCCACGCCACTAGGAGTACAAGCCACGTTCTCAGAATACAAGCCACGCCACTAGGAGTACAAGCCACGTTCTCAGAATACAAGCCACGCCACTAGGAGTACAAGCCACGTTCTCAGAATACAAGCCACGCCACTAGGAGTACAAGCCACGTTCTCAGAATACAAGCCACGCCACTAGGAGTACAAGCCACGTTCTCAGAATACAAGCCACGCCACTAGGAGTACAAGCCACGTTCTCAGAATACAAGCCACGCCACTAGGAGTACAAGCCACGTTCTCAGAATACAAGCCACGCCACTAGGAGTACAAGCCACGTTCTCAGAATACAAGCCACGCCACTAGGAGTACAAGCCACGTTCTCAGAATACAAGCCACGCCTCTAGGAGTACAAGCCACGTTCTCAGAATACAAGCCACGCCACTAGGAGTACAAGCCACGTTCTCAGAATACAAGCCACGCCACTAGGAGTACAAGCCACGTTCTCAGAATACAAGCCACGCCACTAGGAGTACAAGCCACGTTCTCAGAATACAAGCCACGCGCCACTAGGAGTACAAGCCACGTTCTCAGAATACAAGCCACGCCACTAGGAGTACAAGCCACGTTCTCAGAATACAAGCCACGCCACTAGGAGTACAAGCCACGTTCTCAGAATACAAGCCACGCCACTAGGAGTACAAGCCACGCCACTAGGAGTACAAGCCACGCCACTAGGAGTACAAGCCACGCCACTAGAATACAAGCCACGCCACTAGGAGTACAAGCCACGTTCTCAGAATACAAGCCACGCCACTAGGAGTACAAGCCACGTTCTCAGAATACAAGCCACGTTCTCAGAATACAAGCCACGCCACTAGGAGTACAAGCCACGTTCTCAGAATACAAGCCACGCCACTAGGAGTACAAGCCACGTTCTCAGAATACAAGCCACGCCACTAGGAGTACAAGCCACGTACTCAAAATACAAGCCACGCCACTAGGAGTACAAGCCACGTTCTCAGAATACAAGCCACGTACTCAGAATACAAGCCACGTCACTCAGAGTACAAGCCACACACTCAGAGTACAATTAGTTCATCTCCCTTCCAGTACTCTGTAGTTTAAAAGACAGTGTCCTCTCGGTGTCCTCTTCTATTTTTCCTATCCTTTCCCCATTGAACTCATGTGTCCTCTGACATTTGCGGAGGACAGTCCGAGGGGACTCGAGGGTAAAGCTGTCATCAGAGTCCAGGGAAGGGCGCTCACAGAGCACCGCTCGCCACACAAGAAGAGCTTAATGCTCTTTTCTGGAACAAGATTTGGTCGTGTCCAGTTCGTGTTATGACGAGATTATATGAAAATAACTTTATGGCGAAATTGTTCATGTTAAGGCAGTTTTATCACGAAATTGTTCATTTAAAAATTTTATTACCAGATTGTTCATGTCTACATAGTGATACTAACACGTGTATCTTCAGAACACACACACACACACACACACACACACACACACACACACACACACACGACCAGCGAAGAGCCGGGGGCAGGAGCTGTGACTCGACCCCTGTAACCACAGATAGGTAAGTACGCACACCCTAGAGGATCTTAAGCTATAATACATACATACTCTCTTCAAAGGTCATGCATATTATATTTGAAACACATACTGCCTTCAGAATACACACAGTTTTCAAAATGCTTAGTCTTCAAATTTCACGCAGTCTTCGGAATATATACATACTGCCTTCAAAATTTATATATACTGCCCTCAAAGTGCGTTCATGCTGTCTTCAAAATTCATTCACACTATCTTCAAAATTCATTCTGTCTTCAGCGTACCTACATATTGTCTTCAGCGTACCTACATATTGTCTTCAGCGTACCTACATATTGTCTTCAGAGTACCTACATATTGTCTTCAGCGTACCTACATATTGTCTTCAGCGTACCTACATATTGTCTTCAGAGTACCTACATATTGTCTTCAGCGTACCTACATATTGTCTTCAGCGTACCTACATATTGTCTTCAGCGTACCTACATATTGTCTTCAGCGTACCTACATATTGTCTTCAGCGTACCTACATATTGTCTTCAGCGTACCTACATATTGTCTTCAGAGTACCTACATATTGTCTTCAGCGTACCTACATATTGTCTTCAGCGTACCTACATATTGTCTTCAGAGTACCTACATATTGTCTTCAGCGTACCTACATATTGTCTTCAGCGTACCTACATATTGTCTTCAGCGTACCTACATATTGTCTTCAGAGTACCTACATATTGAGGGTACAAAGAGCGTACAAAGAACTTTGACGGCACACTTAAGTACGATAAGGCACCTAAATTACTGGGAACGGTTGAAGGCCCTTGATCTGTATTCCCTGGAACACAGGCGAGAGAGATACATGATAATTTACACTTGGAAAACCCTAGAGGGATTAGTGCCAAACTTGCGCACGAAAATCACTCCCTATGAAAGCAAAAAATTCGGCAGGAGACGCAACAGTCTTCCAGTGAAAAGCAGTGGCGCCACGAGTACGCTGAGAGACAACACAATAAGTGTCAGGGGCCCAAGACTGTTCAACTGCCTTCAAGCATGCATAAAGGGGATTACCAATAGACCCCTGGCTGTCTTCAAGAAGGCACTGGACAGGCACCTAAAGTCAGTACATGACCAACCGGGCTGTGGTTCGTACGTCAGTTTTCTTGCGGCTAGCAGTAGCAGTCTGGTTGATAGACCCTGATCCACCAGACCGAGCCGCGGGGGCGTTGACCCCCGAAACCCTCTCCAAGTAAACTCCAGAGTACCTACATATTGTCTTCAAAGTACCTACATACTGTCTTCAGAGTACCTACATACTGTTCAGAGTACATACATGCTGTCTTCAAAGTACACACAACCAGAAAGAACACTGTCTTGGCCAGAGTACAAACAGAAAGAACACTTATTGTCTTCAAGAGTACACAAGAAATACTGTGCCTTCACTACCAGAGTACAGGCCTGTACTCGGGCGGGACACAGAGACAAATCATCAAGGTACGAAATCTCTTGAAAATTAACACTGCAGAAAAGCAATTTCCAGGAAGCAGACTGACGACCTTCCCTTCTAATCACGACCCGTGTCTGATGTTTCGCTCACTGCCACATTGTTTCGTTCTGTTTTACCTCTCTGTCTCCCTCAGACTACGACATTCCCTCTAGCTTTTGTTTTTAATCTCCTTCCCTCCCTCTAGCTTTTGTTTGTTTTTTTTCTCCTTCCCTCCCTCTAGCTATTGTTTTTTTTCTCCTTCCCTAAATTCGACTGTTGTCTTACCTCTCTTCCTTCACCTCTGCTCCCTCTCGTTTCCCTACTCCCTCGACTTCAAGGTTTAGTCCTCTTCCATCATCACCACCACATCCACTCTTCTATACTCCATCCCTCGTTTGATACTCTGACTCCCTCCCATCCCTCATGTTTCTCTCCCATTATATCTCCTCTTACATCTTTCCTCATCTCTCTTCCATCATCTTTCTCTCTCTCCTATCCTTCTTGTACCCCATTTTTTACTAATACTCTTCCTATGAGGAAGTGCCTACGAGTAGTAGTAGTAGTAGTAGTGGTAGTGGAAGTATTAGTAGTAGCAGTGAAAATAGCGGTAGTAGTAGTAGAAGTAACAGCAGTAGCATAGCTGTTATTGATATCAAGATAGGCTAAAGCCTACTATCTGGCTCTTTCTTAATATTCTCTCTCACTCTCCTCCAAGAGACAAAAAACACACCTACTAACCAAGCTGGACGTGCCATCAATCCTACTTGTCATTCCTTAATATCAGCGGTATTTATTCTTGACGAGGAACCGTTAAACCACAAGGGGCTATACAGCACTTTACAAGATTGTCTCCTCTGTTTCATGGTTCGAACCGCATCTTTCAGCACTGATGATGTGCCTTGAATATCGTGTGCGTGTATGCACCCGAGCTCTGCGTTTAGTTATGTAAACATTTGACGCGTTCCTGGGCTTATCGAAACTACATACATTACTGACATAACATTCACATTAATCCTCTCAACCCGTAGGACCCAAACATCATCTGGGGATGGGGAGGCAGTCAGTCTGAAGGCCAGGAAAAGGGTGGCAAGTGTCTCGCCCATTCCCTAGGAAACACTCTTTTCACTAGCTTCAACCCACCCTACCCTGACGGCAATGTGACACAATTTATAATTTTCAACTCGGCTAGCGTATAAGGGTGAAAAAGGTAGAAAGGGCAGGTGTATATACACACCAGGGTTGCTTTGTGCGCTCTCTCTCTCTCTCTCTCTCTCTCTCTCTCTCTCTCTCTCTCTCTCTCTCTCTCTCTCTCTCTCTCTCTCTCTCTCTCTCTCTCTCTCTCTCTCTCTCACACACACACACGGGATATTTTCCATGGAGAGAGAGTCACATCAGCTGACTACTTGTATGGTGCTGAGGGCTGATGAGTGTATAGTGTTACCTGTCAGTACTAGAAGTTTAATAATAATATTAGTAACAATAATTTTTAATTTGTTGAGTGGCTAGGGCTGTGAGGGGAATGGGGGGGGGGTTCAACATTTACTGCAGCACCACTTGGTATATTCCAGCGGTCGTTGTTGGTATATACGAAGGCTCCCTCAGGAAAACACTATACAGCCGCCGCAAGTGTGTGTGTGTGTGTGTGTGAATTCGAAGAAGCTGTTCCCTTGTGGCTCGTCTCGCCTGCATACAAGTGGTCAGCTGCTGTGACTCTCTCCATGGAAAATATCCCGTGTGTGCACCCTGGGTACACTTCAGAAGGGGGAGAGAGAGAGAGAGCACAGAGCAACCCTCGTGTGTATATACACCTGCCCTTTCTACCTTTTTCACCCTTATACGCTAGCAGAGTTGAAAAATATAAATTGTGTGTGTCACATTGCCGTCTGGGTAGGGTGGGTTGAAGCTAGCGAAAAAGGTGTTTCCTAGGGAATGGGCGAGACATTTGCCCCCTTTTCCTGGCCTTCAGACTGATTGCCTCTCCATCCCCAGATGATGTTTGGGTCCTACGGGTTGAGAGGATCAATGTGAATGTTATGTCAGTTATGTATGTAGCTTCGATAAACCCAGGAACGCGTCAAATGCTTACATAACTAAACGCAGAGCTCGGGTGCATACAGTGCTGGAGGATGCGGTTCGAACCATGAAACAGCGGAGACAATCTTGTAAGTGCTGTATAGCCCCTTGTGGTTTAACGGTTCCTCGTCAAGAATAAATACCGCTGATATTAAGGAATGACAAGTAGGATTGATGGCACGTCCAGCTTGGTTAGTAGATGTGTTTTTTGTCTCTTGGAGGAAAGTGAGAGAGAATATTAAGAAAGAGCCAGATAGTAGGCTTTAACCTCATATCTTGATATCAATAACAGCTATACTACTGCTGTTACTTCTACTACTACCACTATTTTCACTGCTACTACTAATATTTCCACTACTACTACTACTATTACTGCTAATGCTGCTACTTCTACTACTAGCAGCAGAAATAGCAACAGTAGTAGAAATAGTAGTAGTAGTAGCATTTGCAGTAATAGTAGTAGTAGTAAGATTAGAAGTAATAGTGCTACTACTACTACTATTACTTTAATGTTACTACTACTACTTTTACTGCTAATGCTACTACTACTACTACTACTAATACTTCTACTCCTGCTGCTACTTCTACTGCTGCTACTACTAGTGGTTGGAATAATTCATCTTTATCTTGACATCAGTATATTTCCTTTTCCAAAAACTTTTTTCGATAAAAACGACGGTTCCAATTTGTTAAATCCGTCTCTAGGTTTCTCCCACTCAAATGCTGACATTTTGCAGTCCTTCCTGCGCGATATAGAAGAGAAGGAAGAAGAAGAGGAGGAGGAGGAAAAGGAAGAGGAGGAGGAGGCCTCGCTTCTCTTTCGGATCACAAGGGCTTTAAAAAAACAGATTCTTGGTGTTTTTAGTCCTATGATAGGCTCACTCTTCTCTCTCTCTCTCTCTCTCTCTCTCTCTCTCTCTCTCTCTCTCTCTCTCTCTCTCTCTCTCTCTCTCTCTCTCTCACTCTCACATGACTGTGAATCGTTCACTTTCACTGCCATAAATCATAATATAAACATAAGAGCCAAGGCAGTATACATGATAATCAGTATTTGTGCTAATCAAATTATGCACTAATCAAAATACGTGCTAATCAGAATACACACTAATCAAGATACGTGCTAATCAAAATACACGCTAATCAGAATACGTGCTAATTAAAAGGCATGCTACTCATAATACCTGCTAATCAGAATTCGTGGTAGTGAATATACGTTGTGCTAATCAGTATACTAGGTGGTAGTCGCCTGGATGAGCTTAGCGTGTTAGCTAGATGTGGACAGCTCAATGCAAAACTGAATTAATTAATCAGGTGCGGCCTCTCCAAACACACTGCCATCATGACAATGAGCCAGACTTATATTAACACTTTTAGTAATCAAATTTCAACAATGTTAACACTGTTGATAATTATATTTTACCAGTCTTAATACTACTGCTACTATTACTACTAATATTTCTACTACTACTTCTACTACTACTACTATTACTACTACTATTACTACTACTATTACTACTACTATTACTACTACTACTACTTTTACTACTACTACTACTACTACTACTTTTACTACTACTACTTTACTACTTTTACTACTACTTTTACTACTACTACTACTACCACTTTTACTACTACTACTTTTACTACTACTACTACTACTTTTACTACTACTACTATTACTACTACTATTACTACTACTATTACTACTACTATTACTACTACTACTACTACTTCTACTACTTCTACTACTTCTACTACTACTACTACTACTACTACTACTACTACTACTACTACTACTACTACTGCTACTACTACTGCTACTACTACTACTATAGAAGTGCCTGAACGTAATCGTTCACGTGAACATTTCATATCTGAGATGGAGTGTTTTTATTAAAACCGGCACTCTTAAAAAATCGCTTAATTCTCTATATTAGTGAGTAACATGGAGTCAAACACCACAATTTGGATTGTAGACGCTGAAATTTGTTGCTGCTGTTTTTATATGATGCTGTAATGTTGTGTGCGCTGTATGACCCTTGTTGAATTAGCGCTTCTTTCTGATTATAATAGTACACTGTACGTACACCTAGGCGCAGACTCCTCTGTCAGAATACACTCTTTGCATCTGACGAATCTGCTGCAGCATCTTTTCCCTCATATCTGCTCAAACTGCTTGAACTGCCCTGCAGCCCATGGCAGCCTCTGGGTTAATGGACTGACTGTGGCTCCCCGAAAAAAAGAGGGCGACACCATCTGAGTGTACACATCCAGCTTGACACTTTTCCCTCACTGTTCATTATTCCTGAGTGATGGACGACCCAACTTTGCTTCAATAATTTGACTCTGGCTTAGTGCAGCAGCCAGTGCTGCAGACTAATGTTATTTCTCGTTGTTATTACTCGGTTGTTAGTGATGTGAATTATTGTGGAAGATGCTGTTGTTGTTGTTGTTGATCCTGCTGATGATGTTGTTGCTGCTGCTTCTGCTGTTGTTGCTGCTGATGTTGCTGTTGTTGTTGTTGCTGCTGTTGTTGTTGCTGCTGATGTTGCTGTTGTTGTTACTGCTGATGTTGCTGCTGTTGCTGCTGCAGTTGCTGCCTCTGTTGCTTTTGTTGCATGTTACTCTTGCTGTTGCTGCCTTTGTTGCTGTTGTCGTTGCCTCTGTTGTTTATGCTGCTTTTGTTTGTGCTCCTGATGCTTTTGTTGCTGTTTATGCTGCTGCTGTTGTTATTGATGCTGTTGCTCCATTATTATTACCATTATTATTAATGAAAGAAAGACATGATAAGGATGAGGGGGAAGGGAAAGAACAGAAGAAAAGGTTAATGAGGAAAGAGAAAAGGGAGAAAGAAGAGGGATTGCGAAGAAGAGAGGAAAGGGGGAGGGAAAAGAGAAAGAGGGGAGGAGAGAGGGGCGAGGAGGCAGGGGAAGAGGTCGAGGAAGAAGGCACCGAAAGGAGGAAGAAAGGGAGAGAAAGTTGATAAATTAGACACATGTGCAACTCTTGGGTATCTTTATCGAGGAAACGTTTCGCCACACAGTGGCTTCATCAGTCCATACGTAGGAGAAACTTGAAGAACAGGAGGAGAATGAGGTAATCAGTCCCTCAACCTTGAGTCGATGTGTTCAGTCCATCAATCTTGAATAGAATACGGCATATGAGCGGAGAAGCAGCTTATAAACCGTATGGCAGGAGAGGTGCAGCAGTCATAGGTCGTGTCACATTTGTTCAATGTGGAAGTAGGTCGTGCCCAAGAATTAGGCAAGCGAAGAATTCCTAAGTATTAAGATCCCAGAGAGAAAGTTGTCAGAGACTTTCTTTTTTTCCGTAACATCTAGACACATAGAAGCAAGAAATTTAGAAGCTAGAATATATATAGAACTAGCAGTAAGCTAGATGCTTTGAAGATGGAAGCTGGGGGATACTAGAGATCTAAAATACGAGAAGCTATAAGCAAGAACACACGAGGAGTTACAAAGCTAGAAGCTAGTAAAGAATCATAAAGCTAGAAACTGCGTAGTGTAGTTTTAAAAATAGGTTGGATAAATTCATGAGTGGGTGTGAGTTGGACCTGACTAGCTTGTGCTGATAGGTCTGATGCCGTGCTCCTTCCTTAAGTGGATGTGAATTGACCTGACCTGACTAGGTGGGTCATTGGTTTAAGCCAGGACGTGACTTAGACCTACCTCACATGAAAGTAAAGACACACGTGCAACATCTGGATATCTTTATTGTAGACGTTTCGCCCTTCAGTGACTTTATCAATACAGATTTTAGGACATAATTAGAAGACTGTAGAACTATATACAAAAGATGAGGTAATCAGTCCCTCAGCCTTGGAGTTAGTGTTCACAGCATCGTGAACACTAACTTCAAGGCTGAGGGACTGATTACCTCATCTTTTGTATATAGTTCTACAGTCTTCTAATTATGTCCTAGAATCTGTATTGATAAAGTCACTGAAGGGCGAAACGTCTACAATAAAGATATCCAGATGTTGCACATGTGTCTTTACTTTCATATTGTCGGTATTTTATACCTTTCTTGCACTACCTCACATGGGCCAGTAGGCCTGTTGCAGTGTTCCTTCTTTCTTATGTTCTTATACATAAATTGCAGAGGTAGAAACTAGAAACTAGGAATCTAGAAGCTGGTAAAGACACTATAAATTCAAAAGTTAGGAAGTGGAAATTTAAAAGCTATGAAGTTCCTCAACGGTCAGTTAGGGGACGCTGACTGACAATTGAGGGAACTGACTGACAGTCGAGGGGACTGACTAACAATCGAGGGGACTGACTGACAGTCGAGGAGACTGACTGACAGTCGAGGGGACTGACTGACAGTCGAGAAGACTAACTGACAGTTAAGGGGACTGATTGGCAGATGAGAGAGATTTCTGCCAAGCAACAGAGATGACCCACACATCGAACTAGAAGATACTAACGTACGTGTGTGTGTGTGTGTGTGTGTGAGAGAGAGAGAGAGAGAGAGAGAGAGAGAGAGAGATAGAGAGAGAGAGAGAGCTCATTTAAACCTATTCCTCCCATTTGCTGCAATTGCACCCAGGTGCTGGCGTCACCCCAACGAAATTCACGACATTTCAAAATAATATAGAACCCTCCCTCCCAAGGCCACTCTCTTTACTCGGTGTAAGCATATATAATGTTTGTGTTCGTATATTCTTCATGGTAAACCTGCCAGTCCGTTATAGGTTTTGGGATTTGTGTCCCTAGTAACGAGTCATCAGTGAGATTATGTTGCATTATGATGCAGTATTTATTGTGTATTTGTGAAGGTAAGTGTATTAGTCTCCACCGCTGCTAGTGTTGTATGATTATTATTATTATTATTATTATTATTATTATTATTATTATTATTATTATTATTATTATATCAATTATTGTTTTTGTTGTTACTGTCAGAAAATTATCGTTGATACTGTTGTTGTTGGTGGCTATTATTATTATTATTATTATTATTATTATTATTATTATTATTATTATTATTATCACTTAATTGTTATTATTGTTTTTGTTGTTACTGTTGTTGGTGGTGGCTGTTATTATTATTATAAAAATAATTCTAATTATTTTTTTAGTAAAAATAATTATCATCATTATCATTATTGATATGTAATTATTCATCATTACCATCATCACAGCTGTCTAAAGTTTGCAGTAACTAAAAATTTGCAGTGTAAAAATTTGCAGTAACTATGCAGAAAACATTCTGAACTGCTGTGCTTTGTTATTAAAATATTAATATTAATTTAAAAGGGTTTCCCAACTCTCTGTACCATCTATGTAGTGTACACTGTGTACATCTCTGTGTACAGGATGTACACAGTGTACATGGTACGCACAAGGACCTGTACACACACAATTCATGGAAGTGTACATGGTGTATGTTTATGGGAATCTGTACATGTTGTGTGTACATTGAATTGTACATACTGTATGTACTTATGACTGTACACACAGGGTGTACGTGCTGTGTACAGGGACGTGTCCACACTGAGAATACATGGAAGTGTACATTGTGTGTGTGTGTGTGTGTGTTTGTGGGAGAATGTACATTTGTGTGTATGGGAACCTGTACACGCTGTGTGTACATTGAATTCTACATGTTGTGTGTACATGTGACTGTACACACACTGTACGTACGTTTAAGGAAAATACATATTAATATTTATTGTCAATAAAGACGTATTTCAATAAAAAAAAATAAAGCAAACAGTTCAGAATAAAGACAAAATTACCAGAATATGTAAAAAAAAAATGGGATATGCAAAAAAAATTTGATAATGCAAAAAAAATTTTGACAATTCTAAAAAAAGCAACGAAGGTCAAAGTACAGTAAAGTTAATACAGAAAATAAAGTAATAACAGGCATTGATAATGAAGAAAGCATTAGTAAAGCTAAAAAGGGAGGCACTGGGCAGTGAAATTGTAAATATCGAACTGAAGCTGAAGAAATCTTACAAGAGACAAGAATCCCAGAAAGAACTAAAAGTCATAAAGGAAATTGAAAAAAAATACTTCTTCTCTTACGCCAAATCTAAGGGAAAAACGACATCCAGTATTGGTCCGCTGCTTAGGTGTGACGGGACATACACAGATGACAGCCAAGAAATGAGTGAGATACTAAACTCTCAATATGACTCAGTGTTCAGCGAGCCGCTGCCCAGACTAAGGATATTAATCCAGATGAATTCTTTATGAACGAGACCCAAAATTTGGTCATCTCGGATATTATCCTAACACCACAAGACTTTGAAAAGTCAATAAATAACATGCCCATGCACTCTGCCCATGCCCAGACTGATGGAACTCCGTGTTCATCAAGAACTGCAAGAAGCCTCTGTCACGTGCCTTCAGCATTTTATGGAGAGGGAGCATAGACACAGGGGTCATCCCACACTCGCTAAAAACAACAGACGTAAACCCACTCTACAAAGGTGACAGTAAAGTAACTGCAAAGAACTACAGACCGATAGCACTAACATCCCATATCATAAAAATCTTTGAAAGGGTTCTAAGAAGCAAGATCGCCAGCCACCTAGATAGCCATCATTTACACAACCCAGGGTAACACGGGTTTAGAGCAGGTCGCTCCTGTCTGTCCCAGCTACTGGACCACTATGACAAGGTCCTGGATGCTATAGAGGATAAACAAAATGCTGATGTAGTATACACAGACTTTGCAAAAGCCTTTGACAAGCGTGACCATGGTGTAATAGTGCACAAAATGCGTGATAAAGGAAAAACAGGAAAAGTTGGTAGATGGATCTATAACTTCCTGACAAACAGAACACAAAGACTAATAGTAAACAGAGTAAAGTCTGAGGCAGCTACACTGAAAAGCTCTGTTCCACAAGGCACAGTACTCGCTCCCATCCTATTCCTCATCCTCATATCTGACATAGACAGAGATGTAAGCCATAGTTCCTTGTCTTTCTTTGCGGATGACACCCGAATTGCCATGACAGTGACCTCCATCGAAGACACTGCAAGACTTCAAGCGGACATCAACCAAATCTTCAAATGGCCACTCAAAACAATATGAAGTTCATTGAAGAGAAATTTCAACTACTCAGATGTGGAAAACTTGAGGAAATTAACACTTTATCAGGGTATACAACAAATTCTAACCATCCTATCATTTTCCTAGCATCTGCTAGGAAAATTATAGGATGGATAATGAGAACCTTCATAACTAGGGACGCCAACCCCGTGATGATTCTCTTCAAATCGCTTGTTCTCTCTAGGCTGGAATACTGCTGTACACTAACTGACCCCTTCAAGGCTGGCGAAATTGCTGACCTGGAGAGTGTACAAAGAACTTTCACGGCACACATAGGTAAGATAAGGGACCTAAATTACTGGGAACGGTTGAAGTCCCTTGATTTATATTCCCTGGAGCACAGGCGAGAGAGTTACATGATAATATACACTTGGAAAATCCTGGAGGGATTAGTATCAAACTTGCACATGAAAATCACTCCCTATGAAACAAAAAACTCGGCATTTCTCCAATGAAAAGCAGTGGCGCCACGAGTACACTGAGAGACAACACAATAAGTGTCAGGGGCCCAAGACTGTACAACTGCCTCCCAGCATAAATAAGGGGGATTACCAATACACCCCTGACTGTCTTCAAGAAGGCACTGGACAGGCACCTAAAGTCAGTACCTGACCAGCCGGGCTGTGGTTCGTACATCAGTTTGCGTGCAGCCAGCAGTAACAGCCTGGTTGATCAGACCCTGATCCACAACGAAGCCTGGTCTCAGACCGAACCGCGGGGGCGTTGTCCCCCGAAACCCTATCCAGGTATACTCCAGGGGTGCTACCAGCAACAGCCTGGTTGATCAGTTATGCCACGGTTATGCTGGTGGTGCAGCTGCCACTTAGGTTATCTTAGTGACGAAGGGGAGAAGAATAACTCCAAAAGATAATAAACGAATCATTAATTTCACTTTAGAGAGAGAGAAATGGAGAGAGTGAGAGAGAGAGCAAATCACTATCACATTTTACGACGTGTTTACAAGTGTCTCCACTTACACTGTTACACTTGGTTACACTTCCACGAGTGTGACTAATTACACCCACTTACACTTAGTAATAATGCTCTTGGCCTCAACTCAGGCTAATGCCCTTGTAATTAGCTCTCCTTGTTTCCCTCGTTAGTCTGTGGACGGTCATTAGCAGCAGACAGTGCTGGAGGCTTCAGCCTCACTCCCACAATTGCAAAACAAAGTGGAATTAGCGATTTCTTGCAATACTCACTTGTGGTAAGGTGCAAAACAACCACTGTGAAAAAATAATGAAATTTTAAGCGCTTTCGTGATTTCTCACATTGTCAAGGAACTGTAAAAATAACAGAACAGCAGAAGGCTTATAAGGCTGAGATATCACCTTAGCAGAAGGGACTTGAGCTAGAGTTCGTCACGGCCACGCTAGCTGGAGATTCGTCTGTAAAAACTTGCATTTGTGGTCACAGAGGTGCCTGTGCTAACCTTCCTATGGTGTAGAAATATACCTAGTTGGATGAATCTTATTGTGGCTAGCTGGTCTAGTGGCTAACGCGACGGGCTGGAGTTTTGAGACTCTATGACCGCGGGTTCAATCCCGGCCGGGGGTATGGTTTGGGAAGGCTTATAAGGCTGAGATATCACCTCAGCAGAAGGCATAAGGCTGAGATATCACCTTAGCAGAAGGCTTATAAGGCTGAGATATCACCTCAGCAGAAGGCTTATAAGGCTGAGATATCACCTCAGCAGAAGGCTTATAAGGCTGAGATATCACCTCAGCAGAAGGCTTATAAGGCTGAGATATCACCTCAGCAGAAGGCTTATAAGGCTGAGATATCACCTCAGCAGAAGGCTTATAAGGCTGAGATATCACCTCAGCAGAAGGCTTATAAGGCTGAGATATCACCTCAGCAGAAGGCTTATAAGGCTGAGATATCACCTCAGCAGAAGGCTTATAAGGCTGAGATATCACCTCAGCAGAAGGCTTATAAGGCTGAGATATCACCTCAGCAGAAGGCTTATAAGGCTGAGATATCACCTCAGCAGAAGGCTTATAAGGCTGAGATATCACCTCAGCAGAAGGCTTATAAGGCTGAGATATCACCTCAGCAGAAGGCTTATAAGGCTGAGATATCACCTCAGCAGAAGGCTTATAAGGCTGAGATATCACCTCACTGTCATCTCGCCCTTGTATGTCTTCTCCTGTTCTATTATTTTTACAGTTCTTTGACAAGGTGAGAGAATTACGAAAGTGCTTGGAAATTCACTATTTTTTTCAGTTTTTTTTTTTTTGTTTGCATATTGTAATATCACCTGTTTATTGTGATCTTATTGCATCACTGTTGTAATACGTGAGAATTAATTGAAGGGAATTAAATTCACAAAACTGCTAGGCCTAAAGGAGGTTCCATGATAGGTTCATGTTATCATTTATAGTTTTGTAGGCGTTTTTTTTGTAGTTTTTTTTTTTCATTTTCGAAATTTGAAAGGCAATTTGTTCCAGTGTTTTATAATTTTATGCAGTAAAAATATTTGTGTGTGTGTTAGTTACCATTTTGTCCTAGGCACATGTCGATTAGACACTAGGCCTGTTGTATATGCGTGCTTGTATGTGTGCATGTGTGTATGTGTGTGTATATGTGTGTGTGTGTGTGTGTGTATGTGTATGTGTGTGTGTGTGTGTGTGTGTATGTGTATATGGGTGTGTACTCACCTATTTGTACTCACCTATTTGTGGTTGCAGGGGTCGAGTCACAGCTCCTGGCCCCGCCTCTTCGCTGATTGCTACTAGGTCCTCTCTCTCTCCCTGCTCCATGAGCTCTATCGTACCTCGCCTTAAAACTATGTATGGTTCCCGCCTCCACTACGTCACTAAGCTATTCCACGGCCTGACTACTCTATGACTGAAGAAATACTTGCTAACATCCCTTTGATTCATCTGAGTCTTCAACTTCCAATTGTGACCTCTTGTGTCTGTGTCCCTTCTCTGGAACATCCCGTCTTTGCCCACCTCGTCTATTCCGCGCAGTATTTTATATGTCGTTATCATGTCTCCCCTGACCCTCCTGTCCTCCAGTGTCGTCAGGCCGATTTCCCTCAACCTTTCTTCGTAGGACAATCCCCGTAGCTCTGGGACTAGTCTTGTTGCAAACCTTTGCACTTTCTCTAATTTCTTGACGTGCTTGACTAGGTGTGGATTCCAAACTGGTGCTGCATACTCCAGTATGGGCCTGACGTAAATGGTATACAGAGTCTTAAACGAATCCTTACTGAGGTATCGGAACGCTATCCGTAGGTTTGCCAGGCGCCCGTATGCTGCAGCAGTTATCTGATTGATGTGCGCCTCAGGAGATATGCTCGGTGTTATACTCACCCCCAGATCTTTTTCCTTGAGTGAGGTTTGCAGTCTTTGGCCATCTAAACTATACTGTGTCTGCGGTCTTCTTTGCCCTTCCCCAATCTTCATGACTTTGCATTTGGCAGGGTTAAATTCAAGGAGCCAGTTGCTGGACCAGGCTTGTAGCCTGTCCAGGTCTCTTTGTAGTCCTGCCTGATCCTCATCTGATTTGATTCTTCTCATTAACTTCGCATCATCTGCAAACAAGGACACTTCTGAGTCTATCCCTTCCGTTATGTCGTTCACATATACCAAGAACAGCACAGGTCCTAGGACTGACCCCTGTGGAACCCCGCTTGTCACAGGCGCCCACTCTGACACCTCGTCGCGTACCATGACTCGTTGTTGCCTCCCTGTCAGGTATTCTCTGATCCATTGCAGTGCCTTTCCTGTTATGTGTGCCTGATCCTCTAGCTTTTGCAGTAACCTCTTGTGAGGAACTGTGTCGAAGGCCTTCTTGCAGTCCAAAAATATGCAGTCGATCCACCCCTCTCTCTCTTGTCTTACTTCTGTCACCTTGTCATAAAACTCTAGTAGGTTTGTGACACAGGATTTTCCTTCCCTGAAACCGTGCTGGTTGTCAATTATACACTTGTTTCTTTCCAGGTGCCCCACCACTCTCCTCCTGATGATCTTCTCCATGACCTTGCATACTATACACGTTAGTGATACAGGTCTGTAGTTTAGTGCCTCATGTCTGTCTCCCTTTTTAAAAACTGGGACTACATTTGCCATTTTCCATACCTCAGGGAGTTGCCCAGTTTCAAATGATGTGTTGAAGATCTTTGTTAATGGCTCACACAATATCTCTGCTCCCTCTTTAAGGACCCATGGAGAGATGTCTGGTCCCACCGCCTTTGAGGTGTCAAGTTCGCATAGCAACTTCTTCACCTCCTCCTTGGTTATATGTACCTCATCCAGCACTTGCTGGTGTGCCCCCCTGTTCTGATTACCTGGAGTCCTACTGGTTTCCACTGTAAATACCTTTTTAAATCTTGTGTTGAGCTCATGACATACCTCTTGGTCGTTTCTTGTGAATTCCCTATCACCCTTCCTCAGTCTGATTACCTGGTCCTTGACTGTTGTTTTCCTCCTGATGTGGCTGTACAACAGCTTCGGGTCAGTCTTTACTTTTGATGCTATGTCATTTTCATATTGTCTCTGAGCCTCTCTTCTTATCTGTGCATATTCGTTTCTGGCTCTTCGGCTGATTTCTTTATTTTCCTGAGTTCTCTGTCTTCTGTACCTTTTCCATTCTCTAGTACACCTAGTTTTTGCCTCCCTACACCTTTGGGTGAACCAAGGACTCGATCTGTTCTTCCCATTATTTCTGTTTCCCTTGGGAACAAACCTCTCCTCTGCCTCCTTGCATTTTGTTGCTACATAGTCCATCATTTCTTGTACTGGTTTTCCTGTCAGTTCCCTCTCCCACTGAATGTCTTGAAGGAAGTTCCTCATGCCTGAGTAGTTCCCCCTTTTGTAGTTTGGTTTTTCCCAGCCTATTCCTGCTACTCTCTCCACTTGGAGCTCAACTATGTAGTCGAAGCACAGAACCACATGATCACTAGCTCCCAGGGGCCTTTCATACATGATACCCTCGATGTCCGAACTACTCATGGTGAATACAAGGTCCAGCCTTGCTGATTCATCCTCTCCTCTCTCTCTGGTAGTGTCTCTAACATGTTGATGCATGAGGTTTTCCAGTACCACATCCATCATCTTGGCTCTCCATGTTTCGGGACCCCCATGGGGCTCCAGGTTTTCCCAATCTCCTTGTGATTGAAATCACCCATAACTAGTAACTTTGCTCCCCCCATGTGTGCTCTCCTGGCCACCTCGGCTAGTGTGTCGATCATTGCTCTGTTGCTCTCATCATATTCTTCTCTTGGCCTCCTGCAGTTCTGTGGTGGGTTGTACATTACTGCAATTATCACCTTATGTCCCTCAGACTGGATTGTTCCTACTAAGTAGTCCCTTTCGCCCATGCCATCCATTCCTTCCATTTTCTCAAAATCCCACTGGTTTTTAATGAGCAGTGCAACTCCTCCTCCCCCTCTCCTCCCTCTGTCTTTCCTGAGGATTTGGTATCCGGATGGAAAGATTGAATCTGTTATTATTCTGGTGAGTTTTGTTTCTGTGAGTGCTATTATGTCTGGGGATGTCTCTTTGATTCTTTCGTGCCACTCCTCATACTTGTTTGTTATTCCATCTGCATTTGTATACCACACCGACTTCTTTTCTAAGACTGTGGTCTGGGAGGTATATTGGGGTTGGGGAAGTGGGAGACCTGGTAAGGAACTATGGGTTGTTGCTGTGGGGGTGGAGTTTGTAATGTAGTGGGTGGGGGCATTGGATGTGGCATGGGTGTTTTGATTTACAGTGTTTGGTCGCACTGGGGTTGACCTGGTTGGGAGGCTTCTATAGGAAGTTGTGAGGGAGGCTGTATTTGATCTTCTTCCTGGGTCTGGGATCTCCTGTCTGTCTTCTCCATCCCCTCTCTTTCCTCCTTTGGCCTTTGTACCATCTCTCTCAGTTTCTGCCTTTCTTCTTGTGTTCTGTTGCGGTCGAGATACACCTTCCTGTATGCCGGCATGTCCCTTAATTGTGCTTTCTGCAGGATCCTGGTCCAAGTCGCTTCTGCCTTGAAGGTCACTTTCACTGGCCGGGTTCTTTTTTTTTACAAACCCCCCTATTCTCCGAAAATTTTTCAGCTGGGTTCGTCTTCTCCTATTGCTTTCATGATGCTTTCAATTGCTTTTTTTCCCCTTGTTTTCTTGCTTCATATGTTTCCCCTTCAACTTCCTGGAGCCCATACACAAAGACTGACCTCCCCCTTTCATTCTCCCACTGCATATCCCTATGTATCCCCTCGTTTAATTTGGTTTCCTCCACTGCAGCTTTCCTTTCTTCAGTTTCAATGGCTAATGTACTTGGGCTCAGTGGCCTGTCATTTTCCCTTCTCGGCTTTCCTTGGGCTCTGTTGTTGTCTGTTAGGGCCTCCACATAAAGCTTAGCTCTTTCATTTACTACAGTCTCCTCTGATAGAGCTTCCCCATGCAGTTGTGTCCCTTCTTTCCCTACAGTCCCCTTATTTGTGGCTGAGGTAGCAGTCTCTGTTGTCACTCCCAAAATGTTCTTTAGTTCTTTAGGCTGTTTCAGATTTTTCAGTTCCTCTTCTGAACTCTGTATCCTAGCCTCTGCTGCTTTGACATGCACCTCCCACTTCCTGCTTTCCATATCTATCCTCTCTTCCATTCTCATGCTAAGTTCTTCTTGTTTCTTTTCCCATTCATGATCCCTTTTTATGAGCTCTGCTGCCTAATCTTCCTTTGCAGCTTCCTCCTCCTGTCCCTTGGTTTTTCTTGTTGCTCTCTGACAACCCATTTTTGTTTTATCCTGATTGCCTCAGAGTGGGAAACCTATTAGTTCTGTATGTTAGGTTAGTAGTGTGTATGTCAGAGTGTGGGGGGGAGGTAGTGGAGGAACTGTGGCTGTGTGGGAGAGGAGTGGGGAGGGATGGGGAGGGGGAGGGTGAACGGGAGAGGGGAGGGTGAACGAGGGAGGGGAGGGATCAGGGGAAGAAGTGAGATGTCGGTGGTGAGGGGGGGGAGTGTGCGTGTGAGTCTGGATATGTGGTGCCCTTCCTGTGTGTGTGTGTGTGTGTGTGTGTGTGTGTGTGTAATTTTGTGTGGAATTATGTGTGGGTTTATTATGTACTGAAAGGTAGGTGGCTTGTGCGTTGTAATGTAGAGTCTCAGTGGTCCTTTGCTGCCCACAACTTCTTGTGACCTGACCCCCAACCTCCTGGGGCTTGACTGGCACGTACTTACAGTGTGTGTGTGTGTGTGTGTGTGTGTGTGTGTGTGTGTGTGTGTGTGTGTGTGTGTGTGTATGTGTGTGTGTATGTGTGTGTGTATGTGTGTGTGTGTGTGTGTTTGTGTATGTGTGTGTGTGTGTATATATATGTGTGTGTGTGTGTAATTATGTGTCGAATTATGTGTGGGTTTATTATGTGTCTGAAGAGTAGGTGGCTTGTGCTTGGAGTGTAATGTGGATTCTCAGTTGTCGCTTTGTCCACAACCTCTTGTGACCTGACTCCCACCCTCCTGCGACTTACGCTCACCTACTTACAATGTTGCCTATGCTTGACCTGCTTATAGTAAGTTAATCGCCTTGTTCAATGTATTACCAATTGCTATTCTTTATTGAATACTTGAGTGCCTATTCTTTATCGTGCTATGAGAGTTAGACCATTCACATTCAGCTTGGCGGTTAATTGGAACCTGGAACCCCACACCCAAACAACCACTCATAGGTGATACAGTTGTAGTGCAGCTGTACCCTGTAGATTGTCCACTCGATGTGACGTCCTGGCGTAGATCCACTCGATGTACGTCCTGGCGTAGATCCACCTCAGTTTCTTATCGTTAATAATGTACCCTATTCACTGTATTTCTCTCACTGGTCACACGATTGTTTCACTTTATTATCTTTCTTGGGTGACACTTGACAACGTCGCCTTACCACCCACACTAGTCTTCCCACTCTGCGCCACAACGTTTTTATTTTCTAGATCACTTACAAAATTGTGGCTCTCCCCACACTTATGTGGCTCAGGCAGATTAAAAATCACTTCTAGGATTGTTCACTACCGTGACACGCTTAGCAACCCTTGCAGAACACTTGGGTAGCCCTCAAAAACACTTATATTCCCGGAGCACGGAAGGTGTGACTCACGCGCTCGGTGTCCCTATGTGTGTGTGTATGTGTATGTATGTGTGTGTGTGTCTATATATATATATATATATATATATATATATATATATATATATATATATATATATATATATATATATATGTGTGTGTGTGTGTGTGTGTGTACTCACCTAATTGTACTCACCTAATTGTGGTTGCAGGGGTCGAGACTCAGCTCCTGGCCCCGCCTCTTCACTGATCGCTACTGGGTCCTCTCTTTCTCTCTGCTTCCTGAGCTTTGTCATACCTCTTCTTAAAACTATGTATGGTTCGTGCTTCCACTACTTCACTTGCTAGGCTATTCCACTTGCTGACAACTCTATGACTGAAGAAATACTTCCTAACGTCCCTGTGACTCGTCTGAGTCTTCAGCTTCCAGTTGTGACCCCTTGTCCCTGTGTCCCCTCTCTGGAACATCCTATCTCTGTCCACCTTGTCTATTCCCCGCAGTATCTTGTATGTCGTTATCATGTCTCCCCTGACCCTTCTGTCCTCCAGTGTCGTCAGTCCGATTTCCCTTAACCTTTCCTCGTACGATATTCCCTTGAGCTCTGGGACTAGCCTTGTTGCAAACCTTTGTACTTTCTCTAACTTCTTGACGTGCTTGACCAGGTGTGGGTTCCAGACTGGTGCTGCATACTCCAGTATGGGCCTAACATACACAGTGTACAGTGTCTTGAACGATTCCTTATTAAGGTATCGGAACGCTATTCTCAGGTTTGCCAGGCGCCCGTATGCTGCAGCGGTTATTTGGTGTATGTGTGCCTCCGGTGATGTGCTCGGTGTTATGGTCACCTCAAGGTCTTTCTCTCTTGAGTGAGGTCTGTAGTCTTGTCCACCTAGCCTATACTCTGTCTGTGGTCTTCTTTGCCCCTCCCCAGTCTTCATGACTTTGCATTCGGCTGGATTGAATTCGAGAAGCCAGTTACTGGACCACATGTCCAGCCTGTCCAGGTCTCTCTGCAGTCCTGCCTCATCCTCGTCCGATTTAATTCTTCTCATCAACTTCACGTCATCTGCGAACAGGGACACTTCAGAGTCTATTCCTTCCATCATGTCGTTCACATATATCAAAAATAGCACTGGTCCTAGAACTGACCCCTATGGGACCCCGCTCGTAACAGGCGCCCACTGTGATACCTCTTCACGTACCATGACTCGTTGCTGCCTCCCTGTCAGGTATTCCCTTATCCATTGCAGTGCCCTCCCTTTTACATGCGCCTGATCCTCCAGCTTCTGCACTAATCTCTTGTGGGGAACTGTGTCAAAGGCCTTCCTGCAGTCTAGGAAAACGCAATCTACCCACCCCTCTCGTGTCTTACTTCTGTTACCTTGTCATAAAACTCCAGGAGGTTTGTGATACAAGATTTGCCTTCCATGAACCCATGCTGGTTTTCATTTATAATCTTGTTCCTTTCCAGGTGTTCGACCACTCTCCTCCTGATAATCTTCTCCATGACTTTGCACACAATACATGTCAGAGACACAGGTCTGTAGTTTAGTGCCTCGTTTCTGTTTCCTTTCTTAAATATGGGGACTACATTAGCTGTCTTCCATTTCTCAGGTAGTTGCCCAGTTTCAAGGGATGTGTTGAAGATTGTGGTTAGAGGCACGCACAGCATCTCTGCTCCTTCTCTAAGGACCCATGGGGAGATGTCCGGTCCCATCGCCTTTGAGGTGTCAAGGTCACTTAAGAGCTTCTTCACCTCCTCCTCAGTTGTTCGTATGTCATCCAACACTTGTTGGTATATTCCCTCTTGATGTTCCCTTCTGTGCTGTCTTCCCACAGCCCTTCCTGTCTCTACTGTAAAAGCTTCCTTAAATCTCCTGCTCAGCTCCTCACATACCTCCTGATCATTTCTTGTGAGTTCTCCACCTTCTGTCCTTAATCTGATCACCTGGCCTTTGACTGTTGTCTTCCTCCTGATGTGGCTATACAACAGTTTCGGGTCAGTCTTGATTCTCGATGCTATGTCATTTTCATACTGTCATTGGGCCTCTCTCCTTACCTGTGCATACTCGTTCCTGGCTCTGCGACTGATCTCCCTATTTTCGTGTGTTCTCTGCCTTCTGTACTTTTTCCATTCTCTATTGCATTTTGTTTTTGCCTCCTTACACCGTCGGATAAACCAGGGGCTCGTTCTGGTCTTCCCGTTGTTACTGTTGCCCTTGGGAATAAACCTTTCCACTGCCTCCTTGCATTTTGTTGTTACATATTCCATCATTTCATTTACTGGCTTTCCTGCCAGTTCTCTGTCCCACTGGACCTCCCGCAGGAAGTTCTTCAACCCTATGTAGTCCCCTCTTTTATAGTCAGGCTTTTCCCATTCAACTCCTGTTATTCTCTCCACTTGCAGCTCTACTATGTATTCAAAGCACAGAACCACGTGGTCGCTAGCTCCTAGGGGACTCTCATACTTGATGTCCTCAATGTCTGAGCTGCCCAGGGTGAACACAAGGTCCAATCTTGCTGGTTCATCCTCCCCTCTCATTCTGGTAGTGTCCTTAACATGTTGGTGCATGAGGTTTTCCAGCACCACGTCCAACATCCTGGCTCTCCATGTTTCGGGACCCCCATGTGGCTCCAGGTTTTCCCAGTCAATCTCCCTGTGGTTGAAATCCCCCATAACCAGCAACTTTGCTCTGCTGGAGTGAGCTCTTCTTGCCACCTCAGCAAGTGTGTCCACCATTGCTCTGTTGCTCTCTTCATATTCCTCTCTTGGCCTCCTGCAGTTCTGTGGTGGATTATACATCACTGCAATGACCACTTTGTGTTCCCCAGACTGAAGTGTATCTGCTATGTGTGTGTGTGTGTATATATATGTGTGTGTGTATGTGTGTGTGTATATGTGTGTGTGTGTGTGTGTATGTGTGTATGTATATGTGTGTGTGTGTATATGTGTATGTGTGTATATGTGTGTGTGTGTATGTGTGTGTATGTGTATACCTACATGGTACACACAGTTATTCACTCTGATGTGAACGAATAATTACATATTTTTTTACGTTAGGTTAAAGTTTAGAATTAGAGATGCAGGAAGGGTGAAAATTGCCTTAAATAACACTGAATAATAGCATTAAATGCAAAGAAATAATATTGATCATAATATTATAGTATGATAGTAAAGAAATAATGATTGATAACGAAATTATTATTGATAAAGATATAATGAATGATAGTAAAAAATAATGATTGATAATAAATATTGATAAAGAAATAGTGACTGATGAGATATAGCCAGTATATTAAATTAATAAAGATGGAAGTAAATAAATAAAGACAGCAGTAAAGAAATAAAAAAAAGAAATGGTAAAGAAAAACAAGTATTGCCAAGACCATGAAGGATGAACCTTAGCGGAAGAAGCGGATATTACCCTGCGTGCAGGTCTGAGGCAGATGGTAACAGTGTCTGGCAGGTGGTCACAGTGTCTGAGGCAGGTGGTAACAGTGACTGGCAGGTGGTCACAGTGTCTGGCAGGTGTAACAGTGTCTGGCAGGTGGTCACAGTGTCTAAGGCAGGTGGTCAAGTGTCTAAGGCAGGTGGTCACAGTATCTGGCAGGTGTAACAGTGTCTGGCAGGTGGTAACAGTATCTGGCAGGTGGTAAGTGTCTGGCAGATGGTGACAGTGTTTGGCAGGTGGTAACCATGTCCGGCAGGTGGTAACAGTGTATGGCAGGTGGTAAGTGTCTGGGACAGGTGTTAACAGTGTTTGGCAGGTGGTAACAGTGTTTGAGGCAGGTGGTAACAGTGTCTGCCAGATGTTAACCATATCTGGCAGGTGGCAACAGCGTCTGGAAGGTGGTAACAGTGTCTGGCAGGTGGCAACAGTGTCTGGCAAGTGGTCACTGTCTGGTAGGTGGTAACAGTGTATAAGGCAGGTGGTAACAGTGTCAGGGAGGTGATAACAGTGTTTGACAGGTGGTAACAGTGTCAGGGAGGTGGTAACAGTGACTGGTAGGTTGTAACAGTGTCAGGAGGTAGCAGCAGTGTCTGGAAGGTGGTAACAGTGTCAGGGAGGTGGTAAGACAGTGACTGAGATAGGTGGATAGATGGATGGATAGAAGGATGAGTAGATGGAAGGAAGGATGGGTAGATGATTAGAAGGATAGGTAGATGGAAAGAAGGATGGGTAGATAGAAGGATGGGATGATAGAAGGATGGGATAGAATGAGCCAGAACATTCTCTCAGAATGTTCTGGCTCATTCTATCTTATGAAGACCAGGCAGTGGAGGAAAGAACAAGAACATTCACCCAGATCAGTGGATGTAAGGAAGAACACAGTGGTTTGTTATGGAAAGGAGGAAGAATAACACCGTGGTTTGTTATTCACAGGAACAATAACACCGTGGTTTGTTATTCACAGGAACAATAACACCGTGGTTTGTTATTCACAGGAACAATAACACCGTGGTTTGTTATTCACAGGAAGAATAACACCGTGGTTTGTTATTCACAGGAACAATAACACCGTGGTTTGTTATTCACAGGAAGAATAACACCGTGGTTTGTTATTCACAGGAAGAATAACACCGTGGTTTCTTATTCACAGGAAGAATAACACCGTGGTTTGTTATTCACAGGAAGAATAACACCGTGGTTTGTTATTCACAGGAAGAATAACACCGTGGTTTGTTATTCACAGGAAGAATAACACCGTGGTTTGTTATTCACAGGAAGAATAACACCGTGGTTTGTTATTCACAGGAAGAATAACACCGTGGTTTGTTATTCACAGGAACAATAACACCGTGGTTTGTTATTCACAGGAACAATAACACCGTGGTTTGTTATTCACAGGAACAATAACACCGTGGTTTGTTATTCACAGGAACAATAACACCGTGGTTTGTTATTCACAGGAACAATAACACCGTGGTTTGTTATTCACAGGAACAATAACACCGTGGTTTGTTATTCACAGGAACAGTAACACCGTGGTTTGTTATTCACAGAAACAGTAACACCGTGGTTTGTTATTCACAGAAACAGTAACACCGTGGTTTGTTATTCACAGAAACAATAACACCGTGGTTTGTTATTCACAGAAACAGTAACACCGTGGTTTGTTATTCACAGAAACAGTAACACCGTGGTTTGTTATTCACAGAAACAATAACACCGTGGTTTGTTATTCACAGGAAGGATAACACCGTGGTTTGTTATTCAAGGAAAGCAGACCAACACAGTGAAAGAAAGAGGCATAACATATGCACGGGAGTGAATAATGAAGGTGTGCAAGAAACCTTGTGGAAGACAGATGACTGTGGCCCCAGGCATCTCTCTCTCTCTCTCTCTCTCTCTCTCTCTCTCTCATAGAGGGTTTTACAAGGTTAAGTTAAGGTTCCTAACTTTATTTACAAGCTAAAAACTGTTATTTGCATTAACTCATTGGAAAGCCTTTTTTTTATTGTGAGACAGAAATATGGAACAGGATGAAGTTGGAGCCATCTGTGGGCCAGCATTTTCATTTGATCAACTGGCTTTATCTCGTTAACATCATAATGCTGTACGAATGTGTTCCATACTCGAGTCATCTTGGGGATAAATGATCTCAGATGAAGTGATGTTCTGGAGAAGGGTACAGCCAGAATGAAGTTGCTGCTTTCTGCCCGTCTTGTGGTATACAAGCTTGCTTCACGCTGTCCTCGAAGTGGATGCAAGTGTGGTACTTTGACAATATTGGCCTTGTACATAGCAGTAAGGCCACCCAGATCTATCCAGGATGGGTCCAGGCGAGAGATGAGATGTCTTGCTCTGTTCTCTACTCTGTTAAGCAGTCGCAGATGAGGGGAGGGGGCAAGCAAACCAAGAAAGTGGAGCATACTCAAGGTGTGAGTGTACTTTTGCCTCATACAGAATCTTGCAACCCCTACTGTCAAGCAGATGCGAGATACGGCGAAATGCTGTAAGCTTCCTGGCTGCCTTGTTTGCAAGATTTATAACGTGGTTCTTCATGGTCAGTTTGGAGTCAAATTTCACTCCAAGGATATCAACTTCTTCCCCATGTACCAACACCCTCCCATTCATCCTTACTACTGCACCGGCATTACCACCTCTCACTCTCTCTCTCTCTCTCTCTCTCTCTCTCTCTCCTCAGCCACAGGCAATACACACAAGCAATTTTTTCACATTCCTTTAATATTTTTCTCTCGTTTCCATCCGACAATTGAAACAAAACAAAACTTTTTTTTATTATTTTTGGTGGTGGGGGTGGGAGCAAGTAATTTTTTTTTCATAAAATGCGTATTGTAGATATGGTTCGAACTGGGGTACGCCAGAAAATGATGTTACACAACAAAGTCATTTAACCCGCCATGGCAGCGCATATTTGTAGCAGTATGGAGGGGAGAGGGAATGTACACACACACACACACACACAAACACACACACACACACACACACACACACACACACACACACACACACACACACACACACACACACACACACACACACACACACACACACACACACACACACACACACACACACACACACCACACACACACACACACACACAGAGGGGGAGGAGGGGTTGCACTGCTCATAAAACACCAATGGGGATTTGAGGAAATGGAAGGCATGGACATGATTGGAGAAAGAGACTACATTGTAGGTACAATTCAGTCCGGAGAACATAAAGTAGTCATTGGAGTGATGTATAACCCACCACAGAACTGCAGGAGGCCAAGAGAGGAGTACGAAGAAAACAACAGGGTGATGGTGGACACACTGGCTGAGGTGGCAAGAAGAGCTCACTCGAGCAGAGCAAAGTTACTGGTAATGGGCGATTTCAACCACAGGGAGATCGACTGGGAAAACCTGGAGCCACATGGGGGTCCCGAAACATGGAGAGCCAAGATGTTGGATGTGGTACTTGAAAACCTCATGCATCAACATGTCAGGGACACAACCAGAGAGAGAGGGGAGGATGAGCCAGCAAGACTGGATCTTGTGTTCACCCTGAGCAGTTCAGACATCGAGGACATCACTTACGAGAGGCCCCTTGGAGCTATCGATCATATGGTTCTGAGTTTTGACTATATAGTAGAGTTACAAGTGGAGAAGGTAACAGGAACTGAAGGGGACAGGCCAAACTATAAAAGGGGGGACTACACAGGTATGAGAAACTTCCTGCAGGAGGTTCAGTGGGACAGAGAAATGGTAGGAAAATCAGTAAACGAGATGATGGAATATGTGGCAACAAAGTGCAAGGAGGCAGAGGAAAGTTTTGTTCCCAAGGGAAACAGAAATAATAGGAAGACCAAAACGAGTCCTTGGTTTACCCGAAGGTGTAGGGAGGCAAAAACTAAGTGCAACAGAGAATGGAAAAGGTACAGGAGGCATAGGACCCAGGAAAACAAGGAGATTAGTAGAAGAGCCAGAAACGAGTATGCGCAGATAAGGAGGGAGGCCCAGCGACAGTATGAAAACGACATAGCATTGAAAGTCAAATCTGACCCGAAACTGCTGTATAGCCACATTAGGAGGAAGACAACAGTCAAGGACCAGGTGATAAGGCTGAGGAAAGAAGGTGGAGAACTCACAAGAAACGATCAAGAGGTATGTGAGGAGCTCAACACGAGATTTAAGGAAGTATTTACAGTAGAGACAGGAAGGACTCTGGGGGGACAGACCAGATGGGGACACCAACAAGGAATACACCAACAAGTGTTGGACGACATACATACAGATGAGGAGGAGGTGAAGAAACTGCTAAGGGACATCGATACCTCAAAGGCAATGGGACCGGACAACATCTCTCCATGGGTCCTTAGAGAGGGAGCAGATATGTTGTGCGTACCACTTACCACAATCTTCAACACATCCCTGGAAACTGGGCAACTACCTGAGGTATGGAAGACGGCAAATGTAGTTCCCATTTTCAAAAAAGGAGACAGAAAAGAGGCACTAAACTATAGACCTGTGTCATTGACGTGTATAGTATGCAAAATTATGGAGAAGATTATCAGGAGGAGAGTGGTGGAGCACCTGGAACGGAACAGGAGTATAAATGCCAACCAGCACGGATTCACGGAAGGCAAATCCTGTGTCACAAACCTTCTGGAGTTTTATGATAAAATAACAGAAGTAAGACAAGAGAGAGAGGGGTGGGTTGATTGCATCTTCTTGGACTGCAAGAAGGCTTTTGACACAGTTCCTCACAAGAGATTAGTGCAGAAGCTAGAGCATCAGGTGCATATAACAGGAAGGGCACTGCAATGGATCAGAGAATACCTGACAGGGAGGCAACAACGAGTCATGGTACGTAATGATGTATCACAGTGGGCACCTGTGACGAGCGGGGTCCCACAGGGGTCGGTCCTAGGACCAGTGCTATTTTTGGTATATGTGAACGACATGACGGAAGGGTTAGACTCAGAAGTGTCCCTGTTTGCAGATGATGTGAAGTTAATGAGGAGAATTAAATCTGATGAGGACCAGGCAGGACTTCAAAGAGACCTGGACAGACTGGACACCTGGTCCAGCAAATGGCTTCTCGAATTTAATCCTGCCAAATGCAAAGTCATGAAGATAGGGGAAGGGCACAGAAGACCACAGACAGAGTATAGGCTAGGTGGCCAAAGACTGCAAACCTCACTCAAGGAGAAAGATCTTGGGGTGAGTATAACACCGAGCATGTCTCCGGAAGCACACATCAATCAGATAACTGCTGCAGCATATGGGCGCCTGGCAAACCTGAGAACAGCATTCCGACACCTTAGTAAGGAATCATTCAAGACACTGTACACCGTGTATGTCAGGCCCATACTGGAGTATGCAGCACCTGTTTGGAACCCGCACTTGATAAAGCACGTCAAGAAACTAGAGAAAGTACAAAGGTTTGCAACAAGGTTAGTTCCAGAGCTAAGGGGAATGTCCTATGAAGAAAGATTAAGGGAAATCGGCCTGACGACACTGGAGGACAGGAGGGTCAGGGGAGACATGATAACGACATATAAAATACTGCGTGGAATAGACAAGGTGGACAAGGACAGGATGTTCCAGGGAGGGGACACAGAAACAAGAGGCCACAATTGGAAGTTGAAGACACAAATGAGTCAGAGAGATAGTAGGAAGTATTTCTTCAGTCATAGAGTTGTAAGGCAGTGGAATAGCCTAGAAAATGACGTAGTGGAGGCAGGAACCATACACAGTTTTAAGACGAGGTTTGATAAAGCTCATGGAGCGGGGAGAGAGAGGGTCTAGTAGCAACCGGTGAAGAGGCGGGGCCAGGAGCTAGGACTCGACCCCTGCAACCACAAATAGGTGAGTACAAATAGGTGAGTACACACACACTAAAAATAACATGAAATTTTTTTCGACACATTGTCAGAGCCATAAACAGAGAGGTCGGTAGTTGCGTTATATAAACCCAGAAAACTTTAATTTTAGCATCTAACTTTCCACAATAACCCAGTTTATGCCATTATATATATATATATATATATATATATATATATATATATATATATATATATATATATATATATATATATGTGTGTGTGTGTGTGTGTGTGTGAAATGGAATTAGTGAGTTTTTAATCATTACCTAAACTGCGGCTGGCCGAGACTCGATCCTGCGTCACATTTTCTAGCTACACAACGTCCGCATTGCTCTAACCATTACACCACCAATCCTACTAACAACATGAATCTAGCGAATTAAACTTGCTTCATGTTGCGAGGACATATGTGATTATGCTCAGCTCAGAGCTCATTTCTGAGCTCTGAGAAGCTGGAAAAGAAAGTGTGGCATGCAAGGAGTATATACTCTTTATTTTGCGCATGTACACACCCTCATTAAAAGGCTACCTCCCCAACCAGCGAACCAGGTGCTAAGGGTCGGACGATGGGGCCCCATCGTCAGATAAGTACCTAGGCTCAGCCAATGAGAAGGTGGGTCTGGCAGTTGTGGAGATGTCGTGGTCACCACTCACGTTTCCACCATTGTCATTTCCATTCTAGAGCTGGTTGAAAACGGTTGTCCATTCTGTCTAAAGGCTGTGTCTTTGCCTCTTGATTAACCGTGTTGTACACACACATTTCCAACTGTATATAGTGTACATACTTGTAAATACTTATAATCGCACTTAGTGAAGGAAAACATAATTCAAAGTCATTCAGCTGTGTTTGTCCTGCTCCTTGCTCACCTTTAATCCCAGGATAACAGGCCTTATTGTTCCTGGGTTGTAATAGCAATCCTAGAGTTTCTGGTGACCTCGATGAGGAATGTCATGGCATACTTTACCCCAGGAACCAAGGTCTCTGTGCTGAAAGTCATTCGAGGCGCTGGTACCACTAGTGTAGCTAGGGTCACCCTCCATCCTGCCTGATTAAGTGAATTCTGGTAGAGGTTTCTTCACCATCTCGTTGAATCCATGGGAAGAAGATAAGGCTGGCAGGGTAATATGTTGTACATATGTCCAGTGACTGGGCATGTGATTTGCTTCTGCTGTGATTCGTCCAGAGAAGTTTAGAGCTTTTCCCAGCTTTGACTTTAGGAGGGAGTCATACTCTCCCGATCTGGGGCTGACAGAGTATAGAGAGCATCGTAAAAAAAAAAAAAGCTTCGGGAGAGATAGGCACCTGATGAGATAGAAGGTATCGTGAGCACCAGTGTTGTTCATCCTGGTTTGTATTCACTTGACGTTAGACATTCCTTTTTTTCCAAGATCCCACCAATAGCATAATAGTGCAAGTGGGGCACCAAGGAGAGTACAAGGAGCCAAATGGACGATTTGAACTCCACGGACTCCATGCAGGGCAGGTGAAGTTTGTTCCTTGGTGTGTGTGTGTGTGTGTGTGTGTGCTGGAGGACATCAGTTCACATTTCGAAGGGCTTAGGGAGAGGCCTTGATTCCTTCCTCGCTCTTTGATATTTCTTATGTCTTCTAGAAGGGATTCGTTAGTGCCTTCTAATGTGCCATCATACAAGAAGCAGACATTGACCTTGTAATGCACCATCATACAAGAAGCAGACTTTGAGCTTACTGACAATTTTCATAGCCAGGCAGAAAAAGAAGAGGGGCGAGAGGGTCTCCCTGCTGGACACCTTCACCTGAGTCAGTTTCATGCTCTCCAAAGGGAAGTTTTGACTCAATATTGTGATAAGAGTAGATAAATAAACTGTACAAAAATACTCACGAACGGATCTGAGGTCAACGTCGTTTTTTCTCTGAATTAAAAGCATTTCCGATGTTCAGTTTGTTGTTGTATTTTTGGCACATAAGGTTAGTAACATACGTGGACTGCAAGGCTGCTCCTGCACCATCCTGTGTGTGTGTTATCCGTTACCAGGGGTAGACATGATTCTCTGAATATTTACAGTGGTGGTATAGATAAGTTGGTATTTACAACAGCAGTTAAAACACTTTCTCCGCCAGGATTACGTTAATGTAATCACTTCAGTTATTTGTAAACTCCAGAGCCTCTAGTGAAAGTTGTGGCGCACACACACATGATTCTTTTGTGGCGTCGACACCATGAGCACCACTACATTACATACCACTTACATCACTACAGCACTACACTACACATCACTACATCACTACACCACTACACTACACATCACTGCATCACATATCAGTAAACTACTACACATCACTACACTTCACAGTACAAAACATACCTCTTATGTCACTACACTGCATCACTACACATTACTACAACACACATCACTACACCATTACACTACATACCACTTACACCACTACACTGCACATCACTACAATACACCACTACACATCACTACATATAACCACGCCACTACACATCACTACACTAGACTGCTACACTAAACCACTATATTACAGCACTACACTAACCACAATACATCACTATACTACACTGCACTACACTATACTACACTACAATACACATCACACTACTGGGTGACTTAAAATAATAAAATTATGGTAAAAAACACACAGAATTCGAACCCACAGCACAACAGTGCTAAACTCTGGGGCCTGTGTTCTAACCTCTACACCATGCTGATGTAATAACAGTCGTCTTTCAAGGTGCATTTTTCTACACTAGGAAGGTTAACGTGAACCACCACTGTGACCCACTAATGCTGGATTTTACAGATGAATCTCACACCAACATAGCTGGTGACAACTCTATTTCAAGTCCCTTGATAGCCATTATTAGTGACTCGCTGAATGTTAAGTCACAGATGTATTGAATCTGAAAATGTGTGTGTGTGTGTGTGTGTGTGTGTGTGTGTGTGTGTGTGTGTGTGTGTGTGTGTGTGTGTGTGTGCGTGCGTGGGTGTGTGTGCGTGCGTGTGATGCTTCCGTGGTGAGACTAACCAGATATTGCTTTCGTGAAATATCGCGCCTTTCCTGACTGAACAAGGAAGTTAGTGTAGAGGTCACAGCACCGCCTTCCTTCACCACGGTGCCTCTCTCTACCCTCTTACTGCTTCAAGTACAAGCTGTGCTCTACCTGGAGTCTTGAGGTATAAGCTGTGATCTACTTGGAGCCTTGAAGTACGAGCTATGATCCACCTGGAGTCTACCTAGAATTTTCTGATATTAGACCTGCAACATGCAAAACTAATTCCTTTCCCGACCAGGCCTCCATGTTGCTAACCTGATCCACCAGGTTGTTCGTGCCAGCTGCATGCAGTCCAACTTGCGCACCACAGCCGGGCTGATCAGGAACTGACCTGAGGACCTTATAAAGTTTCCTCTTGAAGACAAACCATAATTTGGGGGGTAATTAGCACTAAATGAAAATGTTGAAGAGTTTTGGTCCTCTTATACTGATTTTTTTATGGGAAACAAAAAAATCGTTCCCGGTTGGATTCCCGTAATTTCTAGTCATTGATAAGTGATCACAGACCGGCTATCCCTCCAGAAGCTATTGGTAGCCTTCCAGTATCTCTTGGTATCCCTTCATCAGCTCTTGCAATCCCTCCGACAGCTTTTATCCCTCGAGCAGCTTTTGCTATCCCTTCAGCAGCTTTTGCTATCCCTCCAGCAGCTCTGGCTATCCCTCCAGCTGTTCTTGCTGTCCCTTCAGCAGCTCTTGCTATCCCTCCCTTGTGCTGTGTCACCACAAAGCAGTTATCGCTCCTTCCTCCGTCATCGGTACATTGTGTACCCTTCCTGTACACCATCTTGTCCCCCAGGATGCGACCCACACCAGTCGACTAACACCCAGGTACCTATTTGCTGCTAGGTGAACAGGACAACAGGTGTAAGGAAAGGTGTCAAATGTTTCCACCCGCCGGGAATCGAACCCGGGCCCTCCGTGTGTGAAGCGGGGGTTGTTCCACCGGCCTTCATCTACTTGGGATTTTTAATCCTAGTGGGTTTCTTCCTTGTGGAACATGCGGGTCCCAGATAACTGATACAAACAAACCCTTTGTTTGCAGAGGCGTCCTTTGCAAACAAAGGACGCCTCTTTAATTCGAGAAATTACGAGATATCTCTTCCTCTTTCTTTCATCTGTCCTGATATAATTTCTCTTGCCCCAAAAGTTCCGTCTGACCACCACCGCAATAGATATAAGCCACTTTTTGACCTTTTTGGGGTTATCCTGGGTATTTTACACATATGTTACTATGTATGATAATATGTGTAACTGTATTTATGTATCCCTATACCTAAATAAACTTACCGATTGAGCGCCGCAAAGTGAGAATAATGATGAGAATGAAACGAACTCAGATTTCGGAAAAGGGTTCACAGGTCCGGAAGGCGAGACCTGAAGCCTTACCATCCCAGTGGACGCGTGGACACGGCCAGGGAGACACTGTCCATAAATTAAACACATGTGCAACTCTTGGGTATCTTTATTGAGGAAACGTTTCGCCACACAGTGGCTTCATCAGTCCATACAAAGGAGAATCTTGAAGAACAGGAGGAGAATGAGGTAATCAGTCCCTCAACCTTGAGTCGATGTGTTCAGTCCATCAATCTTGAGTAGAATACGGCGTATTCTACTCAAGGTTGAGGGACTGATTACCTCATTCTCCTCCTGTTCTTCAAGATTCTCCTTTTTATGGACTGATGAAGCCACTGTGTGGCGAAACGTTTCCTCAATAAAGATACCCAAGAGTTGCACATGTGTTTAATTTATCAACATGTCGGTTCTCTGAACCATTCATCTACAGAGACACTGTCCAGGTTGTTTTTGTAGTTAGTTACTCCAGTGTCCAGGCTGATATTGTGGAATTGTTGGTGTTTGTGTTCAGACGGTATTGAGGAATTGTTCCTCGGCTCGGTTATTATTTGTGGAATTGTGTGATTCTGTAGAAGCGATTTTTTTTATTGTCTTGTGTGAATTGTGGAGCAGTCCTCCTCGTAAAGAAAACTGGAGAGAGACTTAGTGATAAAGAAAACGGTGGTAATAGAATAAGTGGAATATAGTGGACGGAGAAGCATAAAAATGGTGTCTTAAATACTGTCGAAGGCGAGATGTTATTTACGTTGTGTACGAATGGTATATAATACCGACAAGATGAGAGTAAGACACATGTGCAACATCTGGGTATCTTTATTGTAGACGTTTCGCCACGTCTACAATAAAGATACCCAGATGTTGCACATGTGTCTTACTCTCATCATGTTATTTACGACTCTTATGATTCAGCTTCATATCGTTCCAGACCGTGGAGCTGAACTCTTCTGCAGGCTAAGGGACTGACCACCTCAAATACTATTTCTCCAAGGTTAATGGACTGATTACATCATCATCATGTCACTACTACAGCTGCTGCTTCTGTATTTGACTAAAGAAGCCTACTGTGTAGGCGAAACGTTTCAACAATAAAGATACCCAGCTGTTGCACAGGTGTCTTAATCATCAACTTGTCGGTATTTTATACCATTTTCAGCATAGTGCACGGTGGATCAAGCCTCCATCACTTCTCGCACAGACCCCACATAGGTTTAGTAAGCCTCGAAAACAAACCCTATGCATGGGAGTGATATGGCATACGTTTTTGGAAAGATTACAGCCGAAGGAACTCGGGTTAGATATCCCGGGTGAGAGGTATAGGTGAACCTCCTTGACACTTGCCACCAACCCACCTGTTTACCTAAGAAGTGAAAAGGGTTCCTGGGTCGACTGTTGTGGGTCGCATCCTGGGGTAGATAACATAAGAAATTAGGAACACTGCAGCACCTCTACTGGTAAATGCTAGGCAGGTCCAAGTCACCTATTGGCCCAAGCCAGTCAACTCCAAGGCACATCCACTTAAGAAGGAAGAAGCACCGCAGCAGACCCACTGGCCAAGCCACTCAGGTTCAACTTACATCACCTGCACCCACCCACACCCACTCATGTATTAGTCTGAATTAATTTTTTATAACTACACAACGTTTTAGCTTCAGAGACCTCAGTGGATGTGATATAATGCTGCTTTGCGGGTTGTGTGTCTATTGTGAATAAAGCCAGGTGTAAAAGCCAAGAGGAGAGTGCTCGTCTCTTGTGCATGAAGCCAAGAGGAAGTGTGTCAGTGAAGTAATTCTCCAGGTTTTGAAAAAAAAAAAAAAGCTGGAGTTGGGACGTGAGTCTTGAGGTCAGTGCTTCTCCCAGCTGCTGACACGACTCTTCACGCTGCTTGGTTCACTCTCGTGAAGAGGCGAGTGGTGATGACAGGTGTTGAGCAGGTGAGTGGTGATGACAGGTGTTGAGGAGCAGGTGAGTGGTGATGACAGGTGTTGAGGAGCAGGTGAGTGGTGATGACAGGTGTTGAGGAGCAGGTGAGTGGTGATGACAGGTGTTGAGGAGCAGGTGAGTGGTGATGACAGGTGTTGAGGAGCAGGTGAGTGGTGATGACAGGTGTTGAGGAGCAGGTGAGTGGTGATGACAGGTGTTGAGGAGCAGGTGAGTGGTGATGACAGGTGTTGAGGAGCAGGTGAGTGGTGATGACAGGTGTTGAGGAGCAGGTGAGTGGTGATGACAGGTGTTGAGGAGCAGGTGAGTGGTGATGACAGGTGTTGAGGAGCAGGTGAGTGGTGATGACAGGTGTTGAGGAGCAGGTGAGTGGTGATGACAGGTGTTGAGGAGCAGGTGAGTGGTGATGACAGGTGTTGAGGAGCAGGTGAGTGGTGATGACAGGTGTTGAGGAGCAGGTGAGTGGTGATGACAGGTGTTGAGGAGCAGGTGAGTGGTGATGACAGGTGTTGAGGAGCAGGTGAGTGGTGATGACAGGTGTTGAGGAGCAGGTGAGTGGTGATGACAGGTGTTGAGGAGCAGGTGAGTGGTGATGACAGGTGTTGAGGAGCAGGTGAGTGGTGATGACAGGTGTTGAGGAGCAGGTGAGTGGTGATGACAGGTGTTGAGGAGCAGGTGAGTGGTGATGACAGGTGTTGAGGAGCAGGCGAGTGGTGATGACAGGTGTTGAGGAGCAGGCGAGTGGTGATGACAGGTGTTGAGGAGCAGGTGAGTGGTGATGACAGGTGTTGAGGAGCAGGTAAGTGGTGATGACAGGTGTTGAGGAGCAGGCGAGTGGTGATGACAGGTGTTGAGGAGCAGGTGAGTGGTGATGACAGGTGTTGAGGAGCAGGTGAGTGGTGATGACAGGTGTTGAGGAGCAGGTGAGTGGTGATGACAGGTGTTGAGGAGCAGGTGAGTGGTGATGACAGGTGTTGAGGAGCAGGTGAGTGGTGATGACAGGTGTTGAGGAGCAGGTGAGTAGTGATGACAGGTGTTGAGGAGCAGGTGAGTAGTGATGACAGGTGTTGAGGAGCAGGTGAGTGGTGATGACAGGTGTTGAGGAGCAGGTGAGTGGTGATGACAGGTGTTGAGGAGCAGGTGAGTGGTGATGACAGGTGTTGAGCAGGTGAGTGGTGATGACAGGTGTTGAGGAGCAGGTGAGTAGTGATGACAGGTGTTGAGCAGGTGAGTGGTGATGACAGGTGTTAAGGAGCAGGTAAGTGGTGATGACAGGTGTTGAGGAGCAGGTGAGTGGTGATGACAAGTGTTGAGGAGCAGGTGAGTAGTGATGACAGGTGTTGAGGAGCAGGTGAGTAGTGATGACAAGTGTTGAGGAGCAGGTGAGTGGTGATGACAGGTGTTGAGGAGCAGGTGAGTGGTGATGACAGGTGTTGAGGAGCAGGTGAGTGGTGATGACAGGTGTTGAGCAGGTGAGTGGTGATGACAGGTGTTGAGGAGCAGGTGAGTAGTGATGACAGGTGTTGAGCAGGTGAGTGGTGATGACAGGTGTTAAGGAGCAGGTAAGTGGTGATGACAGGTGTTGAGGAGCAGGTGAGTGGTGATGACAAGTGTTGAGGAGCAGGTGAGTGGTGATGACAGGTGTTGAGGAGCAGGTGAGTGGTGATGACAGGTGTTGAGGAGCAGGTGAGTGGTGATGACAGGTGTTGAGGAGCAGGTGAGTGGTGATGACAAGTGTTGAGGAGCAGGTGAGTGGTGATGACAGGTGTTGAGGAGCAGGTGAGTGGTGATGACAGGTGTTGAGGAGCAGGTGAGTGGTGATGACAGGTGTTGAGGAGCAGGTGAGTAGTGATGACAGGTGTTGAGGAGCAGGTGAGTAGTGATGACAAGTGTTGAGGAGCAGGTGAGTGGTGATGACAGGTGTTGAGGAGCAGGTGAGTTGTGATGACAGGTGTTGAGGAGCAGGTGAGTGGTGATGACAAGTGTTGAGGAGCAGGTGAGTGGTGATGACAGGTGTTGAGGAGCAGGTGAGTGGTGATGACAGGTGTTGAGGAGCAGGTGAGTGGTGATGACAGGTGTTGAGGAGCAGGTGAGTGGTGATGACAGGTGTTGAGGAGCAGGTGAGTGGTGATGACAGGTGTTGAGGAGCAGGTGAGTGGTGATGACAGGTGTTGAGGAGCAGGTGAGTGGTGATGACAGGTGTTGAGGAGCAGGTGAGTGGTGATGACAGGTGTTGAGGAGCAGGTGAGTGGTGATGACAGGTGTTGAGGAGCAGGTGAGTGGTGATGACAGGTGTTGAGGAGCAGGTGAGTGGTGATGACAGGTGTTGAGGAGCAGGTGAGTGGTGATGACAAGTGTTGAGGAGCAGGTGAGTGGTGATGACAGGTGTTGAGGAGCAGGTGAGTGGTGATGACAGGTGTTGAGGAGCAGGTGAGTGGTGATGACAGGTGTTGAGGAGCAGGTGAGTGGTGATGACAGGTGTTGAGGAGCAGGTGAGTGGTGATGACAGGTGTTGAGGAGCAGGTGAGTGGTGATGACAGGTGTTGAGGAGCAGGTGAGTGGTGATGACAGGTGTTGAGGAGCAGGTGAGTGGTGATGACAGGTGTTGAGGAGCAGGTGAGTGGTGATGACAGGTGTTGAGGAGCAGGTGAGTGGTGATGACAAGTGTTGAGGAGCAGGTGAGTGGTGATGACAGGTGTTGAGGAGCAGGTGAGTGGTGATGACAGGTGTTGAGGAGCAGGTGAGTGGTGATGACAAGTGTTGAGGAGCAGGTGAGTGGTGATGACAGGTGTTGAGGAGCAGGTGAGTGGTGATGACAGGTGTTGAGGAGCAGGTGAGTGGTGATGACAGGTGTTGAGGAGCAGGTGAGTGGTGATGACAGGTGTTGAGGAGCAGGTGAGTGGTGATGACAAGTGTTGAGGAGCAGGTGAGTGGTGATGACAGGTGTTGAGGAGCAGGTGAGTGGTGATGACAGGTGTTGAGGAGCAGGTGACTGGTGGTAACTTAGTGGATGACCTCATTAAAGTTACTTGTGTTATGACAAATACATCTGTGACAAAACTTTTCTTGTGTCCCCCATAAGTTGGGTGGGTTGATTGGACAAACACAAGGTGGGTGGGTGGGTTGATTGGACACACACAAGGTGGGTGGGTTGATTGGACAAACACAAGGTGGGTGGGTGGGTTGATTGGACACACACAAGGTGGGTGGGTTGATTGGACACACACAAGGTGGGTGGGTGGGTTGATTGGACAAACACAAGGTGGGTGGGTGGGTTGATTGGACAAACACAAGGTGGGTGGGTGGGTTGATTGGACACACACAAGGTGGGTGGGTGGGTTGGTTGGACATACCCAAGGTGGGTCGGTGGGTTGGTTGGACAAACACAAGGTGGGTGGGTGTGTTGGTTGGACAAACACAAGGTGGGTGGGTGGGTTGATTGGACACACACAAGGTGGGTGGGTGGGTTGGTTGGACAAACACAAGGTGGGTGGGTGGGTTGATTGGATACACACAAGGTGGGTGGGTGGGTGGACAAACACAAGGTGGGTTGTTTGGACACACACAAGGTGGGTGGGTGGGTTGGTTGGACACACACAAGGTGGGTGGGTGGGTTGATTGGACAAACACAAGGTGGGTGGGTGGGTTGGTTGGACACACACAAGGTGGGTGGGTGGGTTGATTGGACAAACACAAGGTGGGTGGGTGGGTTGGTTGGACACACAAGGTGGGTGGGTGGGTTGGTTGGACAAACACAAGGTGGGTGGGTGGGTTGATTGGAAACACACAAGGTGGGTGGGTGGGTTGGTTGGACAAACACAAGGTGGGTGGGTGGGTTGGTTGGACACACACAAGGTGGGTGGGTGGGTTGGTTGGACACACACAAGGTGGGTGGGTGGGTTGATTGGACACACACAAGGTGGGTGGGTTGGTTGGAAACACAAGGTGGGTGGGTGGGTTGGTTGGACACACACACGGTGGGTGGGTGGGTTGGTTGGACACACACAAGGTGGGTGGGTGGGTTGGTTGGACACACACAAGGTGGGTGGGTGGGTTGATTGGACAAACACAAGGTGGGTGGGTGGGTTGGTTGGACACACACAAGGTGGGTGGGTGGGTTGGTTGGACACACACAAGGTGGGTGGGTGGGTTGGTTGGACACACACAAGGTGGGTGGGTGGGTTGTTTGGACAAACACAAGGTGGGTGGGTGGGTTGATTGGACAAACACAAGGTGGGTGGGTGGGTTGGTTGGACAAACACAAGGTGGGTGGGTTGATTGGACAAACACAAGGTGGGCGGGTTGGACACACACAAGGTGGGTGGGTGGGTTGGTTGGACAAACAGAAGGTGGGTGGGTGGGTTTGGTTGGACAAACACAAGGCGGGTGGGTGGGTTGGATAAGCACAAGGTGGGTGGGTGGGTTGGTTAGTTGGACAAACCCAAGGTTGGTGGGTTGATTGGACAAACACACGGTGGGTGGGTTGGTTGGATAAGCACAAGGTGGGTGGGTTGGTTGGACATACCCAAGGTGGGTCGGTGGGTTGGTTGGACAAACCCAAGGTGGGTGGGTTGGTTGGATAAGCACAAGGTGGGTGGGTGGGTTGGTTGGACAAACCCAAGGTGGGCCGGTGGGTTTGTTGGACAAATCCAAGGTGGGTCGGTGGGTTAGACAAACCCAAGGTGGGTGGGATAGTTGGACAAACAGGTGGGTGGGTGGGTTGGTTGGACAAACACAAGGTGGGTGGGTGGGTTGGTTGGACAAACACAAGGTGGGTGGGTGGGTTGGTTGGACAAACAGAAGGTGGGTGAGTGGGTTAGTTGGGCAAACAGAAGGTGGGTGGGTGGGTTGGTTGAACAAACAGAAGGTGGGTGAGTGGGTTGGTTGGACAAACAGAAGGTGGATGGGTGGGTTGGATGGACAAACACAAGGTGGGTGGGTTGGACAAACATAAGGTGGGTGGGTGGGTTGGACAAACACAAGGTGGGTGGGTGGGTTGGACAAACACAAGGTGGGTTGGTTGGACAAACAGAAGGTGGGTGGGTGGGTTGGACAAACACAAGGTGGGTGGGTTGGATGGACAAACACAAGGTGGGTGGGTTGGATGGACAAACACAAGGTGGGTGGGTGGGTTGGACAAACACAAGGTGGGTGGGTGGGTTGGACAAACACAAGGTGAGTGGGATAGCTGAGGGACTGACCACCTCAAAACTACGTATTCAAGGGTGATGGACTGATTACATCTTTACATCGCTACTGCTTCTGACTCCTCTGTACTCGACTGAAGAAGCCTACTGTACATGTAGGCGAAACGTTTTCTCAATAAAGATACCAACATGTCTTAATTAATCATCAGTGGTTGGGTGCATGAGCCGCCTAGCACAGGGCAGCAGGCCTTCTGCAGTGCTCCTTTACTCTGATGTTCTTATATTGCATATTTCAAGCCTTGGTGTCAGTGTAGTGTGGTGCTGCTCCCCCCACACCAGTTATTCCAGTTAGGTTAGTGGACGGAGGATCGAACTTCCTTTACACTTGGTGCTGAGTGACCCACAGGTGTGTGTGCGCGCGCGTGTGTGCAGGGGTCGAGTGATAGCTCCTGGCCCCGCCTCTTCGCTGGTCGCTACTAGGTCCTCTCTCTCCCTGCTCCATGAACTTTATCAAACCTCGTCTTAAAACTATGTATGGTTCCCGCCTCCACTACGTCACTTTCTAGGCCATTCCACTGCCTGACAACTTTGTGACTGAAGAAATACTTCTTAACATTCCTTTGACTCATAGGAGTCTTCAATCCTTTGACTCATAGGAGTCTTCAATCCTTTGACTCATAGGAGTCTTCAATCCTTTGACTCATAGGAGTCTTCAATCCTTTGACTCATAGGAGTCTTCAACACAGAAACATTCATTGTTTCTCTGTCCCATCTCTGGAACATCCTGTCTTTGTCCACCTTGTCTATTCCACGCAGTATTTTATATGTCGTTATCATGTCTCCCCTGACCCTCCTGTCCTCCAGTGTGTGTGTGTGTGTCTTACTCATTCATCAGACGTCCAACAACCTGAAAACTGGAGAGTACTTCTTTTGTAAAAGAACTTTTCTCCCTTCCCTCCCTTCCGTCCCTCCCGTCCCTGTCTCACCCCTCCCACACTCCCTCGACCTTTCCCTGGTGTAATTACTGCTGCTCTTGACTGTGTCTCGGGTATCCTGGGTCTTGATTAAACATTCCTTATCGTTGGTAAGTCATCAAGTAAGGTAAATACATCTTTGGTTGACACATGATGCGCGTCACCTGTTCGAGGTGGTGGTGGTAGCAGTGCGACGTAATGGTGGTGGTAGCAGTGTGACGTGATGGTGGTGGTAGCAGTGCGACGTGATGGTGGTGGTAGCAGTGCGACGTGATGGTGGTGGTAGCAGTGTGACGTGATGGTGGTGGTAGCAGTGCGACGTGATGGTGGTGGTAGCAGTGTGACGTAATGGTGGTAGTAGTGGTGGTAGCAATGTGGTGTGTAGCGATGTTGATGTCAGTGTTAATTGGGGGCTATTGGGGGGGGGGTAGTGATGATGGTAGAAATAACGGTGATGGTAGTAGTATTAGTAGTAGTGGTGGTGGTAATGATACTAGTAGCATGGTATCGATAGTTAAGCTAGGTTATTAGATAGGTTAGGAAAAGCCAGACTGTGGATGGGAAGGCTAGCTTAGAGAGAGAGAGAGAGAGAGAGAGAGAGAGAGAGAGAGAGAGAGAGAGAGAGAGGGAGAGAGAGAGAACTAACATATATGAGAGAGACTGTGCAAAACTAGAATAGGATGTAGTTGCTAACTAGTACTGATTACAAATTAAATCTAGAGAAGCAGTATCTTAAAAATGTAATTGCTTTCGTGTTAGTTTTGAGAGATGTAATTGATTGTGAGTTGACTCAACTTGAAACATGTTGTGAGGGGCAAGTTGATGAATCATTTGAGGAGTCAGAGAAGCAACGACAACAGCAGCAGCAGCAGAAAGTGAAGGAAGAGCAGAAAGGAGGAGGAGGAGGAGGAAGAGGAAGAAGAGGAGGAGAAGGAGGAGGAGGCTGGGACTAACTTAAGAGGTGTATGATCAAGTTGGAGAGGAAGCAACAACTAACTTTGAAAGTGAAGAGTGTTAATTTGACAAAGGAAGACTTAATCTGGAAGGAGTGAAGCTCTACGAGGAGTGAAGCTCTACAAGGAGTGAAGCTCTACAGGTCGTGAAGCTCTGCAAGTCGTGAATCTACAGGTCGTGTAACTGTACAAGTTTTGAAACTACACGTCTTGAATCTCTACAGGGAGTAAATCTCTACAGGTCATGAAGCTCTACAGGTGAAGCTCCGCACTGAGTGAATCTCTACAGGTCGTGAAGCTCTACAGGGAGTGAAGCTCTACAAGTCGTAAAGCTCTACAAGGAGTGAAGCTCTGCAAGTCGTGAAGCTCTACAGGGAGTGAGGTTCAGCGAGGAGCGAGACTTTACAAGAGGAAAAAGGCTAAGTTTGTAGGAGTAACATTAAACTTAACTTTAAAAAGGTCAGTTTGTTACCCTGAGAGTAAGAGGCAATGTGAGAGAAAGAGAGAGAGAGAGAGAGAGAGAGAGAGAGAGAGAGAGAGAGAGAGAGAGCAGTTTGCATTACGGAAAAAATAGCAGTGGCGCATATAGTAATATTTAATGTATTCATTTACCTTATTAATGTCTAAATAAAAATTTGGTTAAAAAATTGGGTATCATAGTTTCGTTGTAAACAGTAGGAACACCGGTTCAATTCCGGTTTTTTTTTTGTTGTTGTTTTTTTTGAGTGTTGTTGACGTGATGGGCAGGAGGAGAGGCTGGCTACTTTAAACACCACAGAATTCACATCTTTCCCCTCAGTTCTGCTCTTGTTATCCGGGGTGAAATTCACGGCTTTTGTTAAGTTTGGTTAAGTCTTGGACTTGTTAGGTAAAAAGGACACAAGTCCTTTTACCTAATATATTGTCGGTAATTTTGCCAACATTATTACAAGTCTTGGACTTGGTCAACTCCTGGGCTTGGTCAACTCCTGGGCTTGGTCAACTCATGGACTTGGTCAACTCCTGGACTTGGTCAACTCCTGGACTTGGTCAACTCCTGGACTTGGTCAACTCCTGGACTTGGTCAACTGCTGAACTTGGTCAACTCCTGGACTTGGTCAGCTTCTGGACTTGGTCACCTCCTGGACTTGGTTAACTCCTGGATTTGGACAACTCCTGGGCTTGGTCAACTCCTGGACTTGGTCAGCTTCTGGACTTGGACAACTCCTGGACTTGGACAACTCCTGGACTTGGTCAACTCCTGAACTTGGTCAACTCTTGGACTTGGACAACTCCTGGACTTGGACAACACTTGGACAACTCCTGGACTTGGACAACTCCTGGACTTGGACAACTCCTGGACTTGGACAACTCCTGGACTTGGACAACTCCTGGACTTGGACAACTCCTGGACTTGGACAACTCCTGGACTTGGACAACTCCTGGACTTGGACAACTCCTGGACTTGGTCAACTCCTGGACTTGGTCAACTCCTGGACTTGGACAACTCCTGGACTTGGACAACTCCTGGACTTGGACAACTCCTGGACTTGGTCAACTCCTGGACTTGGTCATCTCCTGGACTTGGACAACTCCTGGACTTGGACAACTCCTGGACTTGGACAACTCCTGGACTTGGACAACTCCTGGACTTGGACAACTCCTGGACTTGGTCAACTCCTGGACTTGGACAACTCCTGGACTTGGTCAACTCCTGGACTTGGTCAACTCCTGGACTTGGACAACTCCTGGACTTGGACAACTCCTGGACTTGGACAACATTTGGACATCTCCTGGACTTGGACAACTCCTGGACTTGGAAAACTCCCGGACTTGGACAACTCCTGGACTTGGTCAACTCCTGGACTTGGACAACTCCTGGACTTGGACAACTCCTGGACTTGGTCAACTCCTGGACTTGGACAACTCCTGGACTTGGTCAACTCCTGGACTTGGACAACTCCTGGACTTGGACAACTCCTGGACTTGGACAACTCCTGGACTTGGTCAACTCCTCGACTTGGACAACACTTGGACAACTCCTGGACTTGGTCAACTCCTGGACTTGGACAACTCCTGGACTTGGTCAACTCCTGGACTTGGACAACTCCTGGACTTGGACAACTCCTGGACTTTGTCAACTCCTCGACTTGGACAACACTTGGACAACTCCTGGACTTGGTCAACTCCTGGACTTGGACAACTCCTGGACTTGGTCAACTCCTGGACTTGGACAACTCCTGGACTTGGACAACTCCTGGACTTGGACAACTCCTGGACTTGGTCAACTCCTCGACTTGGACAACACTTGGACAACTCCTGGACTTGGTCAACTCCTGGACTTGGACAACTCCTGGACTTGGACAACTCCTGGATTTCGTCAACTTCTGAACTTAAAGTTTAGTAAAAGCTAACGTCGTTAAATGTGTTGTTTTTTATGTATTCTTCCAGCTCTTGGTCCTCACACTTTACGTTGGTATGTATACGTAGCCTGTATATATGTATGCGTTTATGTTTTATGTATACATGCATCTGTGTGTGGATGTGAATTTCGTACACGAGCAGAACTGTGCTCTTGTACCCCTTCATGCATTTTCTTTCCAAAGCTTACTAACTCATCTCTGTATGTATATATATGTATGTATGTGTACGTATGCGTGTATGAGCGACTAAACCTCTGGCCATTAGAGGCAGCGTATCATACATCTCTCGCTTTAACGGGTATTTGAAAGCCGGGAGACAGAGAGGGAGAGACCAGAGGAAGCCAGGTCCCAGCTCTCTGATCCTCTGGCTCCAGGTGCTGGCCAGGGCTAAGCCAGGCATCAGGCAACCACCAGAGAGGGGGCGTAACCCCCTTTCTCCCCTTCCCAAATATATTTTTATTATTATTCCCCGAATTCTCCTTTTCACAATTTTCACCGCGTTTATCCTTGCTCTTTTTTCGGTTTATTTACCCTATTATGAACGGATTTCAAAAACTATTTTATTATTTTTTAGAGGTATCTTCAATCATCGAAGACTTTTGGTCCCACTAAAACGTTGTGTGGTTTAAAAATAGACTAGACAAATACATGAATGGGTGTGGTTGGGTGTGAGTTGGACCTGACCAGCTTGAACCAGTAAGCCTGCTGAAGTGCTCCTTCTTGAGTAGATGTGCTTGGACTTGTCTAGCATGGGCCAGTAGACCTGCCACTGTGTTCCTTCTTATGTGCAAGGAGTATTTTCCCCTCACAGGGGCTGGAAGGAAATGTTTAGTCTCGATTTATTTATGTTTTCCATCATATATTGACGTATATTTGCCTTAGGTGTTAACTCCAATGAATTTTCACCCGCGTCTTGTCGGGTTGTTGCTCCGCGAGATACCCGTGAATATTCATCTGGTATACACCACCAGCACCTGGGTAGTGCTGGGGAACGCTGGGTGATGCTGGAGAGTGTGGGTGATGCTGGGAGTGCTGGGTGATGCTGAGTGATACTGGGGGATGATGGGTGTTGCTGGATGATTCTGGGGGATGATGGGTGGTGCTGGATGATTCTGGGGGATGCTGGGTGGCCACGGCTGCTGAGGAAATTTTACGCCTTTGTGTGTGGGGGGGAATTTTTTCTTTAAGGGGGAACAAGAAACAGAGTGAAGTTCTTTTATGTTCCTGTAAAACTCAGTACGTCAGAGGAAGAGTTGGGGGGGACTCACTCTCTCTCTTTCTCTCTTTCTCTTTCTCTCTAAATGCATACGCAGACGTATACAGTAGCATGCAAATTAATTGGGACAGGAATAAATTTTGTAATTATCTCATATGTCTTAGTCTCTGGCTTAATTAATATAGTTTGGATTTTTTTCAGAAGAGTTTGCTATCTACTTCTGGCAACCATCCAGCTGTGGTGTTACCCTAAGACTTTCGTCAGTGCTACAACAGCTGTTGTTCTGTAAGGCTGTTCCTGCAAGTGTGCTCCATGAATGAATGTAATTTCGTCAAATTCTCTCCTTCGGTTCATGATTACTGCTGAAATTCATGATGGATTTTACACTACGAAGTGTGCAAGTGTTGTAGTTCTTAGAAAAACATTTTGATTTAAGTATCAGACAGATCGCCAAATATTTGAGCCTAGCAAAGTCAACTATTGGTCGGGTTCTGAAGAGAGCTGACGACACTGGTGATTATGGAGCTCTGCGTCGAGGAAGATGTGGAAGATAACACAAGACAACACCTCACGATGACAAGGTTATCATAAGGAATAGTGTGAATAATCCCAGTAAAACCATCAAAGGTATACAGAGAAAGTTGGCTTCAGCTGGCGTAGATACTGATTCTTCAACTATTTAATGAAGGCTCCTTGAAGTTGGCAGAACTGCCAGAAAACCGGTAAAGAAACAATTATTGACTCCTTCTATAAAGGAAAAACGGCTGCGGTGGGCACTCGATCATGAGGGATGGACGATAGATGTATGCAGAAAAGTTATATTTTCAGGTGAGGCGCATTTTAAAGTACATGGGTACAGATCAGTGGTAGTGAGACGGCGCAGAGGCGAACCTCTTTGGAATGGACACATTCAACAAGCGCCAAAACACCCACAGGCCTGGGGGAGGTTGTCATTGTTGACGAAATTATGAAGAGTGACAAACTTAAGGCAGTCCTGGCAATTCATTTGCTTCCCATTGTGGATAGAGATTTTCCTGACGGAGAAGTCATTTTCCAGCAGGATCTTGTTCCATGCCACACTTTCAGAAAAATGCTGACATTCTTCGAAGAGATTGGGCAAAGTGTTCTAAATTGGCCTGGAAACTTTCCTGACCTCAACCCAATTGAGAATCTATGGGCAATAACCAAACGCAGGATCGTGAAACAGGGCTGTTCAACTCTGCAGCAACTAATTGCTATTGTTATTAGGACCTGGTACCACGACGAAGAACTTGCCAAAATGTGTTCAACATTGGTGGATTCTGTGCCAAAGCGTTTAGCAATGCTTATAAAGGCAGAGGGCAGTCATATATCTCTTATTAAATCAATTATCTGCCATATCATCGCTGTGTATTTTTCAAATAAATATTATTTTTTTCCAAATAAATGTCTTATTTCATCGCTGTCCCAATTAATATGCACACTACTGTATATACGCCCGTACACATAAATATATACATCATATAATATAAAGTTATATACCAAAATAAATCAAAGGAGCGTGTAAAGAGGAATAATAATTCTCACTCTTTCACTGTCTCTTTTACGAAGGATGGGAAGAATGGGATGCAAAGAGAAAGATGAGAAATGAGAGAGAGAAAACTTTGAAAAAAATAGTCAGGTGAGGTCATCTTACCTTTAATAACGGTAAGACAGGTGAGGGCAGTTAGGTTGACTCTCTCTCTCTCTCTCTCTCTCTCTCTCTCTCTCTCTCTCTCTCTCTCTCTCTCTCTCTCTCTCTCTCTCTCGATTAAACGAGTGTCGAGCCTCCACCCATGCCTTGCGCTGAATGTTCCATATGGGTTTAACCCTTCGCGGAAAGTGTAATAATGACGTAGCAAGTCATCTGATGGGAATGGTACAGTGGTTCCGTGGATGCTGTGTGTGTGTGAGAGAGAGAGAGAAGAAACACTGAAGAGTGCGTCGCCTGTACCTACCATCTCATCACCGAGGAAGTGTGTGTAGCATTTGATAGTCGCGGTGCCCCCTAGCTGGGCTGTGACCTCGGTGTTGTTCTGTTCTTCTGGGGTGATGAGCTCCTCCGGATCCTCTCTGGGACCCACCACCAGCTCCCTCTTCCTGTAGCTGCTGCCGTCACCACCACCACCACCTGCTGACGACGCTGACGCTGCTGTCAGAGTCTCCTCTTCACTCCATCCACACACGCCTGCGGGAGATAAGACACACACTTCTGGTTTGCATGTTAGGCTGAAGGGCATTGGATTTTTAGAGGGACATCACACATGATTTTTGAAAAGAACTGGGTGCAGGCTTTGTCCTCCGTTCGTTAATTAGGGAATGATCTGACCAGTCAGCCTGCTGGTGGTCATTGTAAGCGACAGAGGTACAAAATACATTCGAATGTTAGAAGATTGGTTGAAAATTTATATAAAATACCGACAAATAGATGATTGACACATGTGCAACAGTTGGGCATCTTTATTGTTGAAACGTTTCGTCTACACAGTAGGTTTCTTCAGTCGAATACAGAGGCAGCAGTAGTACTGAAATGAAGATGATGTAATCAGTCCCTCAATGTTGAAGTGTTGTATATGTCTTACTCATCATATTAAAAGATTTAATGATAGAGAGAAAGACTTAAAATATACTTGCGAGTAAAGTCACATATATAAATTGAAATAGGCAAGCAGTGCCTCTCACATGTTGCCTAGACGCTGGTGAATGATTCTTTATCAAGGATACCGGATTTCCCCTCCCATACCTCAGCATCAGATCTAGCCTCATTACCTCCCATATTCCCTCCATGACCCCCATACCTTTTACTCCTTTCCCACGTGAATGCAGTAGTTATGTGCGTGTGAAGTCTCGTTCTTTCAGTCACTTTCCATATGATTGAAATCCCATGTTAATAACGGTTTATCTCCGCCCCTGTTTTCCACTCTTGCTGCTGTGTTATGTCCTGTTGTAGAGTGGGTTGTCTGTTGTTGGTGGGAGGGTTGGAGTGGGGGGTTATAGAAGGGAGGCTGTAGAAAGTAGAAATTGAAATCTTGGTTATATTTCTAAATTTCCATGAGGCTAAGATTGAGTATTCTTCACCGTCAGAAGTTGTGTGACACCAGTGTTATGACACAGATACTCTGCCTCCTCTTCCTCTTTCATCTGTTGGCTGGAAAGTTTATGTACCTGTGTGCTACTACACGGTGTGTGTGCCACACGGTATGAGCTACTACACGGTGTGTGCTACACGGTATGAGCTACTACACGGTGTGTGCTACACGGTATGAGCTACTACACGGTGTGTGTGCCACACGGTATGAGCTACTACACGGTGTGTGCTACACGGTATGAGCTACTACACGGTGTGTGTGCCACACGGTATGAGCTACTACACGGTGTGTGCTACACGGTGTGTGTGCCACACGGTATGAGCTACTACACGGTGTGTGCTACACGGTATGAGCTACTACACGGTGTTTGCCACACGGTATGAGCTACTACACGGTGTGTGCTACACGGTATGAGCTACACGGTGTGTGCTACACGGTATGAGCTACTACACGGTGTGTGTGCCACACGGTATGAGCTACTACACGGTGTGTGCTACACGGTATGAGCTACTACACGGTGTGTGTGCCACACGGTATGAGCTACTACACGGTGTGTGCCACACGGTATGAGCTACTACACGGTGTGTGTGCCACACGGTATGAGCTACTACACGGTGTGTGCTACACGGTGTGTGTGCCACACGGTATGAGCTACTACACGGTGTGTGCTACACGGTGTGTGTGCCACACGGTATGAGCTACTACACGGTGTGCTACACGGTATCAGCTACTACACGGTGTGTGTGCTACACGGTATGAGCTACTACACGGTGTGTGTGCTACACGGTATGAGCTACTACACGGTGTGTGCTACACGGTATGAGCTACACGGTGTGTGTGCTACACGGTATGAGCTACTACACGGTGTGTGTGCTACACTGTATGAGCTACTTCACGGTGTGTGCTACACTGTATGAGCTACTTCACGGTGTGTGTGCTACACTGTATGAGCTACTACACGGTGTGAGCTACTACACGGTGTGTGTGCTACACGATATGAGCTACTGCACGGTGTGTGCGCTACACGGTGTGTGCTACCGCATGGTATGTATATGCTACATGGTGTATGTACTACACGGTGTGTGTGCTACACGGTGTGTGCTACCGCATGGTATGTATATGCTACATGGTGTATGTACTACACGGTGTGTGCTACCACACACTCGTCAATCCATGATGCTTCAGCAAGCTCTCCATATCCAATCTCCAGTGTGCACTCTCAGGGCGTAGAAGATGAAAAGATTCCGGTGAGGAAGAGTGTAGGAGGCAAGGAAGAGTGAAGGAGTGTGTGGGTTGGCTTCAAGAGACAGAAGAGAGAGCAATTTGAAGAGACTGGGAGAGAAAGAGAGAGAATATGTATATATATATATATATATATATATATATATATATATATATATATATATATATGTAATGTGTGTGTGTGTGTTAGATTCCTAAACCACGGGCGGGTTTAATATTAAAACCACGAACTTATTATTTTCTATCACCCGTAAAGGTGATAGAATACGGAAGGGAAGCGATGCTCCTGATCTTCGGATGAAGAGCATTTCACTAGCCCGAAGCATGTTAGATGGCAACGTTGTCGGTGACTTTTGATCCAAGGAGTTGGAGCTTGTCTCCCTCCTTCCCCAGGGTCGAACCCTACAGCCTCCCTCTACCCCCAGGTGGAGTCACCCCCAACGGGTCTAGCGCCTCTTCTTAAACATGATATAAAATCATTACTACTACAACAACAATAACTACTACTGCTGCTACAACTACTAAACAACAACAACTGCTGCTACTACTACAGCTTTACGGCTACTACCACTACTACTACGCACTACTATTGCCACTATTACTACTAGTACTGTTACAACTGTTGTTGCTGCTACAATTATTCCAACAACAACAACAACAACTACTACTACTACTACTACTACTACTACTACTATTACTACTAATAATAATAATAATAATAATAATAATAATAATAATAATAATAATCTCGACTCAACAAGCTTTAAATTACAGGTGTTCAGTGAATTAATATTTGCCTGAGCAGAAAAAAAGAGCTTTATTGTCCTCTAAGGGGAATTAAATACTCCCGTCGGAGTATTTAATGCCCCATCAAGGGTATTAAATACCACCTTACTGGGAGAATAAATATTCTGCCTTTTGTTTTACTGCTTTTGTAATTAGTGTGTTATTATTATCATTATTATTATTATTAGTATTAATATATTATTATTAGTATTTTATTATAGTATTATTATTATTGTTAGTAGTAGTATTTTATTTTTATAATTATTATCATGATCGTGTGGTTAACTTTGCCTCATCATCCGGTTAACAGAGCCTCTCGGGTAATTAGGCTATAATTTACACTGTCGTTAAGTGGATTTGTGTAATTCGAACAACGACACGCCACCATTACCATGATTTTATCGTTAAATCAGAAGAGTCATTAAGTTGTGTGATATTGTATATCGTATTTTTTTTTTTTATTCGCCGGTATTCTCCCGGCCCGGGTCTTTTCCAAGTAGTGGTGACCCGGCCTTGGCTCCTTATCTGCGGAGTGTCTCGAGACGTTAGTCTCCCATGGGAGGAGGCACAAGTACCCCCTCATGACTCACGAAATCGTAATGACACGATTGCAAACAAATAATACCCCGGCCGGGATTGAACCCGCGGTCAGAGAGTCTCAAAACTCCAGCCCGTCGCGTTAGCCACTAGACCAGCTAGCCTGGGGACAGTTGGTCCCAAAGATGATGGGTTGGTTTACCCCCTCATCTTTGGGACCAACTGTCCCCAGGCCTAGCCGTAGTGTCTATGATTATTATTATTATTAAATTCTTTTTAATAATATTTTGATGTTTTTGTATTATTATTTTTATCATTATTAATTTTTATATTTATATTAATTATTATTACATTATTATTATTATTAAATTCTTTTTAATAATATTTTGATGTTTTTGTATTATTATTTTTATCATTATTAATTTTTATATTTATATTAATTATTATTACATTATTATTATTATTAAATTCTTTTTAATAATATTTTGATGTTTTTGTATTATTATTTTTATCATTATTAATTTTTATATTTATATTAATTATTACATTATTATTATTATTTGCTTAAATGTGAATGAGTGACATTTTCTGGCTTTTTTTTTTTATTTTATTTCATATCTTTTTTTTTTATTTTATTTCATATTGTAGAAAGTAAAAAATAATGGGAAATGGATGTCATATTTGTATAGACTGAGAGATTGATTTAATAAAAGCACAGATTATACTCCTATAATTTCATGAAAATATGAGTTATAGTCATATAATTTATATGGAAACAAAATTATAGGGGGATATAATAGTTATATTGCCAGTCATTTTCTCTAGTTCTGAACGTATTAATTACGTGTTTCTGAATATAATATGTTAGTTACGTGTTTCTGAGTATGTTGATTACGTGTTTCTGAACATGTTAGTTACGTGTTTCTGAACATGTTAGTTACGTGTTCCTGAACGTGTTAGTTACGTGTTTCTGAACATGTTAGTTACGTGTTTCTGAACATGTTAGTTACGTGTTTCTGAACATGTTAGTTACGTGTTTCTGAACATGTTAGTTACGTGTTTCTGAACATGTTAGTTACGTGTTTCTGAACATGTTAGTTACGTGTTTCTGAACATGTTAGTTACGTGTTTCTGAACATGTTAGTTACGTGTTTCTGAACGTGTTAGTTACGTGTTTCTGAACATGTTAGTTACGTGTTTCTGAACATGTTAGTTACGTGTTTCTGAACATGTTAGTTACGTGTTTCTGAACATGTTATTACGCTTTTAGAAATTCAGTTATATTTTCTTTGACAATAGTTTGTTTTAAAACTTAATAAGCATGTATACATACGAGAGATGTATATCTGCCTCTCAGTGTTTACACTCTGATAGTATACACACAGTAAACTATCACTGTATATACACTGATAGTTTACTGTAATCGCTATTTTAGGGGACTACAGTATTCTTGACTGGTGAGATAAAAGTGGTGATAATAGCTATTATTTTTATAGGAGTGGAGAGGTAAGCCAGGGGAAGGCCTCGGTCAGATGACTAAAAGCTCCAGCTGCTGGTCATCATATGACTAAGACCCACGTCAGGAAACACTTGTCCTGTTGCCTGACCGATCTTATACCTACCCTGATGGTGGAGAACAAGTGATACGCAGCCTTTTAATGACCCTTGTGTAGTCGATAGGCTTCAAACCCCCACTGACCAAGCAAGCAACACACACACACACACACACACACACACACACACGGGGCACTAGTTTAACAGGATACTTGAAAGGAAGAAAGTAACTGGATATTATTTTAAAAATAAAATCTCGCAAGTAGCTTGACTTTAAATACTTTTGAAAAAAAAAAAAAGTTTGAACAAAACGAGTTTCATTTGAGTTTTTTTTTTTTTTGTATCTTTGACAAGTAAAACACAAGTTTTATTAATGTGCAGAGTTGTGAGTCTGGATGGTTGGGTCTTTGAGAGGAGGGGGAGAGGGGGAGGAGGAGGGGGAGGAGGAGGAGGAGGAGGAGGAGGGGGAGGAGGAGGAGGAGGAGGGGGAGGAGGAGGAGGAGGGGGAGGAGGAGGAGGAGGAGGAGGAGGGGGAGGAGGATGAGGAGGGGGGAGGAGGAGGGGGAGGAGGAGGAGGAGGGTGAGGGGGGGAGGAGGGGGCGGAGGAGGGGGAGGAGGAGGGGGAGGAGGAGGGGGAGGAGGAGGAGGGGGAGGAAGAGGGGGAGGAGGAGGGGGAGGAGGAGGAGGAGGAGGAGGGGGAGGAGGAGGAGGAGGAGGATGAGCGGGAGGAGGAGGGGGAGGAGGAGGAGGGGGAGGAGGAGGATGAGGAGGGGGGAGGAGGAGGGGGAGGAGGGGAGGAGGAGGAGGGTGAGGGGGGAGGAGGGGGCGGAGGAGGGGGAGGAGGAGGGGGAGGAGGAGGAGGAGGGGGAGGAAGAGGGGGAGGAGGAGGAAGAGGAGGGGGAGGAGGAGGAAGACGGGGAGGGGGAGGAGGAGGAGGACGGGGAGTGGGAGGAGGATGGGGAGGGGGAGGAGGAGGAGGAGGAGGGGGAGGAGGAGGGGAGGAGGGGGAGTGGGAGGAGGGGGAGGAGGAGGAGGGGGACGGGGTGGGGGAGGAGGAGGACGGGGAGGGGGAGGAGGAGGACGGGGAGGGGGAGGAGGAGGAGGGGGAGGAGGAGGACGGGGAGGGGGAGGAGGAGGAGGGGGAGGAGGAGGGGGAGGAGGACGGGGAGGGGGAGGAGGAGGAGGGGGAGGGGGAGTAGGTGAAGGAAGAGTAAGAGGAGCACCATGCAAGTGCGTTATGTGAAAACTTGCAACAGCGGCACCTTCATTAATTTCTGCCTCTCCTCACATATTCCCCCCCCCCGTCTCCTCTTCTTGTCCTGGTATATTCTCTTATATCCTCTTCTTATAGTCCCCTGCCTTTTTCTCCTCAGAAAATATCTGAAATTAAAAAAAAAAATGCTCGAAAAAAGTGAAAATATGGTAAAAAAAATTCTGTGATTCTCTTTGTGTTCTCTTATTCTCTCTCTCCTGTTCTTCCCCTGTTGTCTCAGTCTCCTTGCAACACTGCCAGTCTTGCAACACTGCCAGTCTTGCAACACTGCCACTCTTGAAACACTGCCACTCTTGCAACACTGCCACTCTTGCAACACTGCCACTCTTGCAACACTGCCACTCTTGCAACGCTGTCATTCTTGCAACACTGCCACTCTTGCAACACTGCCACTCTTCCAACACTGCCACTCTTGCAACACTGCCACTCTTGCAACACTGCCACTCTTGCAACGCTGTCATTCTTGCAACACTGCCACTCTTGCAACGATGTCATTCTTGCAACACTGCCACTCTTGCAACGCTGTCATTCTTGCAACACTGCCACTCTTGCAACGCTGTCATTCTTGCAACACTGCCACTCTTGCAACACTGCCACTCTTGCAACACTGCCACTCTTGCAACACTGTCACTCTTGCAACACTGTCACTCTTGCAACACTGCCATTCTTGCAACACTGCCACTCTTGCAACGCTGTCATTTTTGCAACACTGCCACTCTTGCAACACTGCCATTCTTGCAACACTGCCACTCTTGCAACGCTGTCATTCTTGCAACACTGCCACTCTTGCAACACTGCCATTCTTGCAACACTGCCATTCTTGCAACACTGCCACTCTTGCAACGCTGTCATTCTTGCAACACTGCCACTCTTGCAACACTGCCATTCTTGCAACACTGCCACTCTTGCAACACTGTCATTCTTGCAACACTGCCACTCTTGCAACACTGCCATTCTTGCAACACTGCCATTCTTGCAACACTGCCATTCTTGCAACACTGCCATTCTTGCAACACTGCCATTCTTGCAACACTGCCATTCTTGCAACACTGCCACTCTTACTGCCACTCTTGCAACACTGCCATTCTTGCAACACTGCCACTCTTGCAACACTGCCATTCTTGCAACACTGCCACTCTTGCAACGCTGTCATTCTTGCAACACTACCATTCTTGCAACATTGCCATTCTTGCAACACTACCATTCTTGCAACACTGCCATTCTTGTAACACTGCCATTCTTGTAACACTGCCATTCTTGCAACACTACCAGTCTTGCAACACTGTCATTCTTGCAACACTGCCATTCTAGCAACACTGCCATTCTTGCAACACTACCAGTCTTGCAACACTGTCATTCTTGCAACACTGCCATTCTAGCAACACTACCATTCTTGCAACACTACCATTCTTGCAACACTGTCATTCTTGCAACACTACCAGTCTTGCAACACTGCCATTCTTGCAACATTGCCGTTCTTGCAACACTGCCATTCTTGCAACACACTACCAGTCTTGCGACACTCTACCAGTCTTGCAACACTACCAGTCTTGCAACACTGCCATTCTTGCAACATTGCCGTTCTTGCAACACTGCCATTCTTGCAACACTACCAGTCTTGCAACACTGCCATTCTTGCAACACTGCCATTCTAGCAACACTACCATTCTTGCAACACTGCCATTCTTGCAACACTACCAGTCTTGCAACACTGTCATTCTTGCAACACTACCAGTCTTGCAACACTGCTATTCTTGCAACATTGCCGTTCTTGCAACAATGCCATTCTTGCAACACTCTACCAGTCTTGCGACACTCTACCAGTCTTGCAACACTACCAGTCTTGCAACACTGCCATTCTTACAACACTCAGCCATTCTTGCAACACTGCCATTCTTACAGCACTGTCATTCTTGCAACACTACTAGTCTTGCAACACTGCCATTCTTGCAACACTGTCATTCTTGCAACACTCTACCAATATTGCAACATTGCCATTCTTGCAACAATCTACCAGTCTTGCAACACTGCCATTCTTGCAGCACTGCCATTCTTGCAACACTCAGCCATTCTTGCAGCACTGCTCTTCTTGCAACACTCAGTCATTCTTGCAACACTGCCATTCTTGCAACACTACCAGTCTTGCAACACTGCCATTCTTGCAACACTGCCATTCTAGCAACACTACCATTCTTGCAACACTGCCATTCTTGCAACACTACCAGTCTTGCAACACTGTCATTCTTGCAACACTACCAGTCTTGCAACACTGCTATTCTTGCAACATTGCCGTTCTTGCAACAATGCCATTCTTGCAACACTCTACCAGTCTTGCGACACTCTACCAGTCTTGCAACACTACCAGTCTTGCAACACTGCCATTCTTACAACACTCAGCCATTCTTGCAACACTGCCATTCTTACAGCACTGTCATTCTTGCAACACTACTAGTCTTGCAACACTGCCATTCTTGCAACACTGTCATTCTTGCAACACTCTACCAATATTGCAACATTGCCATTCTTGCAACAATCTACCAGTCTTGCAACACTGCCATTCTTGCAGCACTGCCATTCTTGCAACACTCAGCCATTCTTGCAGCACTGCTCTTCTTGCAACACTCAGTCATTCTTGCAACACTGCCTTTCTTACAACACTCGGTCATTCTTGCAACACTGCCGTTCTTGCAACACTCAACCATTCTTATAATACTCAGCCATTCTTGCAACACTGCCATTCTTGCAATGCTGCTATTCATGCAACACTGCCATTCATGCATCACTCAGCCATTCTTGCAACACTCTGCTATTCTCTTTGCGCTACATGAAACACGCTATTGTGTTCCTTCCAATATATCTTCTCTTCTCTCTCCCCTTCAGTCTGCATATCCGCCTCGTGCAGAGACCGTCCTCGTGTGGACACCCTCCTTGTGTGGGCACCGTCCTGGTACTCAATTGTGGTTGCAGGGGTCGAGTCCTAGCTCCTGGCCTCGTATGCTCTTCCTCGTGTGAAGACTGTCCTCGTATGATCGTCCTCGTGTGAAGACTGGCCTCGTATGATCGTCCTCGTGTGAAGACTGGCCTCGTATGATCGTCCTCGTGTGAGGACTGGCCTCGTATGATCGTCCTCGTGTGAAGACTGGCCTCGTATGATCGTCCTCGTATGAAGACTGGCCTCGTATGATCGTCCTTGTGTGAAGACGCCTCATATGATCGTCCTCGTGTGAGGGCTGGCCTAGTATGATCGTCCTCGTGTGAAGACTGGCCTCGTATGATCGTCCTCGTGTGAGGACTGGCCTCGTATGATCGTCCTCGTGTGAGGACTGGCCTCGTATGATCGTCCTCGTGTGAGGACTGGCCTAGTATGATCGTCCTCGTGTGAGGACTGGCCTCGTATGATCGTCCTCGTGTGAGGACTGGCCTCGTATGATCGTCCTCGTGTGAAGACTGGCCTCGTATGATCGTCCTCGTGTGAGGACTGGCCTCGTATGATCGTCCTCGTGTGAAGACTGGCCTCGTATGATCGTCCTCGTGTGAAGACTGGCCTCGTATGATCGTCCTCGTGTGAGGACTGGCCTAGTATGATCGTCCTCGTGTGAGGACTGGCCTCGTATGATCGTCCTCGTGTGAGGACTGGCCTCGTATGATCGTCCTCGTGTGAGGACTGGCCTCGTATGATCGTCCTCGTGTGAGGACTGGCCTAGTATGATCGTCCTCGTGTGAAGACTGGCCTCGTATGATCGTCCTCGTGTGAGGACTGGCCTCGTATGATCGCCATCGTCTGAAGACGTCTCATGGCGACCAGTTTGAAAAAAAAAAAATGATAAATTTGGCTTCGACAACGAGACCTCACATTTCTTCTCTTATGCTTCGGTGTCATCTTCCTGTCTGACAGCTATGATGCACTTTTTCCGTTTTCTCCAGCATCCCCGTGTGACTTTTAAGATGGAGCGTCTCACCCGCCCGGCTCTCTCGCCAGGGTCAGCTCCACTGGAAATAAGTCACTTTGTCCAACCTTTATTGGGGGATTATCCTAGATAATTTACACCAGTGTTACTGTGTGTGATGTTATAAGTTTAATTCTCGTATTTTCGGGTTATTTCTGGGTTATATTATTATTATAATCAAGGGGGAAGAGCTAAACCCGGAGGATTATACAGCGCCTAGGGGGGGGGGATGTGGAAGGCATTCAGGCTTAATTCGGGGAACTGGAGCACAGATCCAATTCCCTAAATCAAGAGCCCCTCACCAACATCAAGGAACCTTCCTTGAGGGGGGTTATTTCTGGAGGATTGCATTGCTCTATACCTGGTTAATTTTATTTACATGTAAAGTCTTAGTTGCTATACACCGTGATATGTATGCCTCAGTGTATATATACACATTATATATATATATATATATATATATATATATATATATATATATATATATATATATATATATATATATATATGTAATGTGGATATGCAGTGGAGCTCGTCTTCAGAAGAAGTCTTGATATTAAACAGTAAACAAGGTACATATACCACCCTGGGACTGAGAAAAACACTACCAGTAACAACACTTTAAAGAAAATACCAATAAACAATGAAGCTTGAACACCTTCCATTGGCTTGATGAAGGAAATGAATTCATGAATGCTGTGAGCTGTCGGTCCTTGCATCCCCGAGGCTACAATCAGGGAAGCAACTCTCTCTCTCTCTCTCTCTCTCTCTCTCTCTCTCTCTCTCTCTCTCCATGTTTCTTCAGATATATTACAATAGTTTTGGTGTTGTACTGGCTGTTGAGGAGTGGATCTCCAACTTTTATTTGTGTACTGTGTGTGCTTGCAAGTTTTATTTACAAACAAGTTTTGTTTAACCTGTCATTATATACATTTTATTGTAGAAGACATATACAAACGTTTTATATATATATATATATATATATATATATATATATATATATATATATATATATATATATATATATAGTGTGAACAAGGAAGGAGCAGATTTCGTTTATGGAATGAATGTTGCAGATGTTGAAGGTCACAGATACCACAGGTCACAGGTGCCAAAGGTCACAGGTGTTCAGTGCAAGGCAGGAAACATCCTGTGTTAGGTTAGTTTTGCATTGTGGGTTAGTTTCGAATATCTTGGAGTGTGAGATAATCAGGTTTGATCCGTGGAAGGGGAAAATAGCTGCAGTTCCTTGGATGAAGAGCCCTTCTCCATCATCAAGGCCGCCTTATTTCCCCTAGTGTAGTTTTACTGTTGTTAGCACCTGTGTTTCCCATGTCTGTGTTTCTGTTAGTCTTGGTTTAACAAGTCTTCGCAAGACTTGTTGTTGAGGCACTTGTTGCTCTGAAGGTGCCACTTTGGCACCTCTAGCAGCTCATCTCTTAGCTCGTGTCACTCACTCATCACTAGGGAATGGAAGATGTCATCACTAGGGAATGGAAGATGTCATCACTAGGGGGTGGAAAATGTCACTCATCACTAGGGGATAGAAGATGTCACTCAATCATCACCAGGGAATGAAAGATGTCGCTCATCACCAGGTGATGAAGGATGTCTCCCACTCATCACCAGGTGATGAAGGATATCACCCACTCATCACCAGGTGGTGGAAAATGATCAGTCTTTTAGCTCATGTCTCTCACTCATCAACTTAATGTTACCGACTCGTGAAATCATCAAAGTTGTCGGTACTGAGTACCATTTATAGCACATTTAAGAACTTCCAGCGCTGGTCTATCCTTCCTTACTGATAACTTCCACTGTCTGCCTGCCAGGAAGTGGCTCCTTATGAAATACCATCTGAATACTGGTAGACGCCAGCATATCACAGGGAAGGTGTGTACTCGTTCCCTTGTAATGAGGCGCTTACTTCAACCACCTGTTGAAATCCTTTCCCTTATGGGAGAGGATTTTAACAACCGCACCTTCCCACAGGGGAACAATCATACCTTCCTACAGGGAAACAACCACACCTTCCCACAGGGGAACAATCACACCTTCCTACAGGGAAACAACCACACCTTCCCACAGGGGAACAATCACACCCCATAGAGGAACAACCACACCTTCCCTCAGGATAAACCACCACCACCTTCCCACAGGGGAACAACTACACCTTCCATCACGGGAAATAGCCACACTTTCCCACAGGGGAAGAACCACACTTTCCCACAGGAATGTTTACTGCAACGAGCTGTTAAGTTCGTTGCTGTGAAGCCATGTCGATTCAGATTACTGCACTCTGTCACTCACTTATGCAGCAGAGATGTCCACTGCCCTGAGGTTCATCAGTAATTAACTTGCAGTTATATTTGTCCAGGATATGCCGCTGTAACTGTACGGTTGATGATCACTGGTCCACCCCACGGTGTAACTGTACGGTTGATGATCACTGGTCCACCCCACGGTGTAACTACAGTTGATGATCACTGGTCCACCCCACGGTGTAACTGTACAGTTGATGATCACTGGTCCATCCCACGGTGTAACTGTACAGTTGATGATCACTGGTCCACCCCACGGTGTAACTGTACAGTTGATGATCACTGGTCCATCCCACGGTGTAACTGTACAGTTGATGATCACTGGTCCATCCCACGGTGTAACTGTACGGTTGATGATCACTGGTCCACCCCACGGTGTAACTGTACAGTTGATGATCACTGGTCCACCCCACGGTGTAACTGTACAGTTGATGATCACTGGTCCATCCCACGGTGTAACTGTACAGTTGATCACTGGTCCATCCCACGGTGTAACTGTACGGTTGATGATCACTGGTCCACCCCACGGTGTAACTGTACAGTTGATGATCACTGGTCCATCCCACGGTGTAACTGTACGGTTGATGATCACTGGTCCACCCCACGGTGTAACTGTACAGTTGATGATCACTGGTCCATCCCACGGTGTAACTGTACAGTTGATGATCACTGGTCCATCCCACGGTGTAACTGTACAGTTAATGATCACTGGTCCATCCCACGGTGTAACTGTGCAGTTGATCACTGGTCCACCCCACGGTGTAACTGTACAGTTGATGATCACTGGTCCATCCCACGGTGTAACTGTACAGTTGATGATCACTGGTCCATCCCACGGTGTAACTGTGCAGTTGATCACTGGTCCACCCCACGGTGTAACTGTACAGTTAATGATCACTGGTCCATCCCACGGTGTAACTGTACAGTTAATGATCACTGGTCCACCCCACGGTGTAACTGTGCAGTTGATCACTGGTCCACCCCACGGTGTAACTGTACAGTTAATGATCACTGGTCCATCCCACGGTGTAACTGTACAGTTAATGATCACTGGTCCATCCCACGGTGTAACTGTGCAGTTGATCACTGGTCCACCCCACGGTGTAACTGTACAGTTGATCACTGGTCCATCCCACGGTGTAACTGTACAGTTGATGATCACTGGTCCATCCCACGGTGTAACTGTGCAGTTGATCACTGGTCCACCCCACGGTGTAACTGTACAGTTGATGATCACTGGTCCATCCCACGGTGTAACTGTACAGTTGATCACTGGTCCATCCCACGGTGTAACTGTGCAGTTGATCACTGGTCCACCCCACGGTGTAACTATACAGTTAATGATCACTGGTCCATCCCACGGTGTAACTGTACAGTTAATGATCACTGGTCCATCCCACGGTGTAACTGTGCAGTTGATCACTGGTCCACCCCACGGTGTAACTGTACAGTTGATCACTGGTCCATCCCACGGTGTAACTACAGTTGATGATCACTGGTCCATCCCACGGTGTAACTGTGCAGTTGATCACTGGTCCACCCCACGGTGTAACTGTACAGTTGATGATCACTGGTCCATCCCACGGTGTAACTGTACAGTTGATGATCACTGGTCCATCCCACGGTGTAACTGTGCAGTTGATCACTGGTCCACCCCACGGTGTAACTGTACAGTTAATGATCACTGGTCCATCCCACGGTGTAACTGTACAGTTAATGATCACTGGTCCACCCCACGGTGTAACTGTACAGTTGATGATCACTGGTCCATCCCACGGTGTAACTACTATCACTGGTGGGATGAATCGATAGAAGTGACAGTTCACCACTTTGGTGACTCTCCAGCGCTTTGATATATAATCCAGCAACGCTTGTGACCGATAACATGCAGAAGCATCACAAGAAGATAACCCAGACCGTGAATAACTTGCGTATAGTTCTGAGCATTTAGTCAAGGGAATCATTCCCCACGAGTGGTTTCTTCAGTCCTATACAGTATCGAAGGTAAAGTATATATGGCGTCAGGATGGCTTCATCAGTCCAATACAGAGGAGAGTGTAATAAAGTTGGTAGAATTACCGACAATATGTAAAGTAAAAGGACACAAGTGCAACTAATGTGACATTTTTATTGTGGCAACGTTTCGCTCTCCAGGAGCTTTGTCAAGCCGCTCCTGGAGAGCGAAACGTTGCCACAATCAAAATGTCACATTAATTGCACTTGTGTCCTTTTACTTTACACAGAGGAGAGTGGTGACGAACAGATGAGTTTGAGGTAATCCGTCCCTCAACCTGGAGTCGATGTAATCAGTCCATCAATCTTGATAAGAATACAGCATAAGCTCGAGGACTGATTAACTAATTACATCGAGCACGTTAAGAAATTAGAGAAAGTGCTTAGGTTTGCGACAAGGTTAGTTCCAGAGCTAAGGGAATGCCCTACGAAGAAAGGTTATGGGAAATCGGCCTGACGACACTGGAGGACAGGAGGGTTAGGGGAAACGTGATAACGACATACCAAATACTGCGTAGAATACACAAGGTGGACAGAGACAGGATGTTCCAGAGATGGGACACAAAAACAAGAGGTCACAATTGGAAGTTGAAGACTCGGATGAGTCACAGGGATGTTAGGAAGTATTTCTTCAGTCATAGAGTGGTCAGGAAGTGGAATGGTCTAGCAAGCAACATCCACATTGATAGGGTTAGCAGGAAGGGTGGTGGTGTGGCCATGTATGTCAGAGAAAATTTAAATTGTTGTCTTAGACATGATATAAGATTAGAAACATCGAACACAGAATCTGTTTGGCTACAGTTTCTCGAGGGACGTGACAAATTAATTTTGGGTGTGATTTATAGGCCCCCAAACCTTGATAGGGAGGGCAGTAAGCTGTTATGGGACGAAATTCATAAGGCATCTAGATATGAAAATGTTGTGATAATGGGAGATTTTAACTTTAGACAAATTGACTGGAACAATATGACAGGAAATCTTGAGTCTAGTGACTTTCTTGATACGGTTCAGGATTGCTTTCTAGAACAGGTTGTGACAGAACCAACTAGAGGAAACAATCTGCTTGACTTGGTTCTTGCCAACAAAGATTCACTAATTAATAATCTTGAGGTTAATGATGAGCTTGGGGAAAGTGATCACAAATCACTTAGTTTAATATATCATGGAATTACCCAGATAACTGCAATCAAATCTCTGTCCCAGATTTTCGCTTGGCCGACTTCATGGGACTGAAAAATTACCTGGGTGGGCTAAATTGGAATGTCCTGACTATGGGTCAGGTAGGTGATCTTGGTTGCCAATATGACGTTTTTCAGAGCATAGTTCTAGCTGCCCAGACAACTTTTGTTCCGAGTAGGGAAATTAGATCGAACAAAAATGATCCCAAATGGATGAACAATAGATTAAAACATCTCATTGGTCAAAGGAGAGGCATATATAGGCGTATCAAAAGAGGGGATGGGCAGTTAAGAAATCAATATAATCAATTAAAGAGAGAAATAAAGAAAGGAATAAGAAAAGCAAAAAGAGATTATGAGGCTAAGGTCCCAAGGGATTCAAAGACTAACCCAAAAGGATTCTTTCAGGTATACAGAAGTAAGATTAGGGACAAGATTGGCCCACTTAAGAGTAACTCTGGTCAGATCACTGACAGTGATAAGGATATGTGTGAAATTCTAAATACCTACTTCCTCTCAGTTTTCACCCAGGAAAATAC